>NC_064811.1:139484985-139767318 GCF_023721935.1 Panthera uncia
AAAAAAAAAAAAAACAAAAAACATTCATCAGTTACTTTATGCTACAGTGAGGGAAAGGAAATGACGATCCCAGAATAATGAAGAACATGAAAATATTAAAATTTATTGTTTTATATAAAGAACAAAATGGCAATTTATTCATCCAACAAATATGTATGGGCTCCTGTTCTCTTATAGTTTCTGGAGATGATTCAGAAAACAAAGATAAAAAAAATGAAACGAAAATTGTTTTCATAAAGTTTGCATCCTAGAGAGTAGGATGCATAAAGAGCAAACACACAAATACATCATAGTCAGGCAGTAAGTGCAATGTTGGAGATAAAAAGTGGTAGAGAATGAGACAGTCTTTTTTGGTAAGGCAAGAAGAAAACTGAACATTGTAGGACCAAGCTCTGAGATGAAGGGACAGTGCATTTTAGGCAGGAGGAAGAGTACACACATCCTGGGGTAGGTTATGCCAGTAGGGCTGGAGGGAGAAAGATGCTGTGGCATGGAGAAAATGAGTTGAAAGAGGCAACCTAAGGTAGCTGAGAAAGAAGAAGAAAAATCAGAGGGGAGCCTGGGTGACTCAGTTGGTTGAGTGTCAGATTCTCGACTTTGGCTCAGGTCATGATCTCACGGTTCAGGAGGCTGAGCCCTGCATCAGACTCTGCGCTGACAATGAGGAACCTGCTTGGAATTTTGTTTCTCTTCTCTCTCTCTGCCCCCACTGATGTTCTCTCTCCCTCTCTCTCTCTCTCTCTCTCTCTCTCTCTCTCAAAATAAATAAACTAAAAAAAAAAAGGAAAGGAAAAATGAGAATAGCAACAGGAACTGAAGTCAGGAATGATGCTTTGTACATGACGAAGGTAACATTTAAATAAGCGGGGTGAACTAAAATCTATGATGCTTCTCTAAGGAACTTTTATGCAATAGTTTCCAGGTGTTAGAAGATAAAGGTCAGCACTGAGATGTCATCAGTGGCGATGAAGATAAAGTCATGGATCTGAAACTCTTCAGAAAGAGAATGAAAGGCAAAGTAAATTTGACCTAGAGGATGAAGGAGAGGGCTCGTCCAAAGACCATCTTAGAGTCTTGATTAGAAGAACTCTGTGGTGATAGTACTGACAGAGAAGAAAGTTAGTGGGAAACCAGAAGACAATGGGCACCAGTGTCCAATATGCTCCAGGTGAGCTGGTAGCAGAATATCTCAGTGGAAATTTTCAATTAGAGGTTAGACCATGAATCTATTTTTATTTTTTAAAATGTTTATTCATTTATTTCAAGAGAGAGTGTTTGATCAGGGTAGGGGCAAAGAGGGAGAGAGAGAGAGAGACAGAGAGTCCCAAGCAGGCTCCACGCTGTCACCACAGAGCCCGACTCAGGGCTCGATACCACAAACTGTGAGATCATGACCTGAGCCCAAATCAAGAGTCGGGCACTCAACCAATTGAGCCACCCAGGCGTCTCTAATTTAGAGTCTGGCAATGAATGGAAGAGAGAAAGAGCGCATTACTTAGGTAAGGCAGTCAGATTAAGAAAATACATTTCTCAGGTTGGGATGGAGTCAATACAGGGTCTCAAACAGGGTGTAAAGAAAAGAGCTGTTGGAGATGGATATATTCAGCAAAACATCATTTGGCAGGTGGGGAAGAATAAAATCTAGGATTCTGCACTGTGAATGGGCGGATTATAAATAAGGGTTTTAAATAATGTTAATTCTGCTTCTAGTATCTAAGATTTCTAGATGTGTTCATCCTATTGAACAGTTGACACATAGTAATCCAAGACCACAAATTCCTTTGAGTTTAATTTCAGGAATACAGGAAGGTCGGAATGAAGTTGGTTGATAATTAGCCATATTTCCATGAATAGTCAGAGGACAAATAACTTTATAAAACCAAACGAAACCCAACACAAGGTTGGTGAGGCTGGAGTGATACCGAGGAGATGAAGGGGGTTGCAGTGACGCAAGACTCTGAGATCCAAATTTATTTATTTCTTTACTCAGCAATTATTTGTTAAATACCGATTAGATCATGGCCACTGTGCTGGTTCTGAGGATAGTGGAAAAGATCAGAGAAGTATGTCCCTGCTGTCATGAAGCTTCAGTCTACAGCAGAAAGCAGATACTAAAAAGTTATATAATTAATACTAACTATATTAGCGTTGTGATAGATGCTATAAGTAGAGCATAAATCAGAACAGGGTCCACTTCAGATCCTCTGTACCCATCCCCCACTTATGTTCTCTCTCTCTCAAAAATAAAAAATAAACATTTCAAAAAGTAAGTGGAGCATAAAAGGGTGACCATTATGTTCAGTTTCATAACCTTCACTGAGCTCAGTGTGACAGTGATCTCAAGTACATTGCTATAAAATTAAGGTAACTGTATTCTTTATCATTCAACCAGTTCCCTGGTGTTAATGATTCTGCTGGGATAATGAGTACCAAAAGGATCATGGTCACTGTCTTTAAAGTCAGCAGACAGAGGATTCAAAGTAGAAAAGTGATGAGAAGGAGAATGATAAATTTGTCTGGCAAGTAAACAGTGCTTTTCCTGTGATGAATCAAGGGGCAAAGAAAAGAGTTATTTAGAGAAGTCTGATGGGGTGTAATTAAAACTAATAGCATGAAGCTAAACAAAGGAAAAATTGAGCTCAGTGCCAAGGAAAAATTTCTAACAGCCAAGAATGATTATAAAAGATACTCCTAGAGAAAGGTATTTTAACCAACACAAGCTTAAATATTGAAAATTAAAATGGGGAATACGTGTGATATATACACTGTAAGAAATACGCCTTCACCATGGAAAGATAATTAAACTGAGAGATCTTTTTTTTTTTTTAAGATTTATTTATTTTTGAGAGAGAGAGAGAGAGAACAAGTGGGGAAGGTGCAGAGAGAGAGGGGGACAGGAGATCTAGAGAAGACTCTTGGGCTGACAGCAGCAAGCCTGAGGCAGGGTGCGAACTCACAAGCTGAGCCAGGAAGTCATGACCTGAGCCAAAGTAGGATGCTCAACGATTGAGCTACCCAGGCATCCCCTGAGAGATCTTTTCTACCTCTAATTCTCAATATTCTTGAAAAGTTCCTTTTTTTGTCTTTTTGTTTGGGTAAAGAGTGCATCTTAGTGATTGTGGTCACTAATCACACTCAAGGCACTGAAAATCCTGAGAACAAACATCGGTACAACTCTGATCATATCTTACTTTTCATTTGTTCACTTTGTTTCTGCCTAAAAAAAGCAGAGTCTATGGCTAAAATTCCCAAGAATTCTTTCTTAAAATATTAACTTACCAAAGACATAAATTAAGTGAAAGTGTCTTCATTGGGCGCCAGAGAAAGACCAATCTGAGATATCCTATCTCTTGCTGTATACTTTAAAAAGCAAGGGGAACTGGTTTTATCTGGGAATAGGAAGGGCGGCAAGGCAGAATTCTAGCTTCTATAAATATTATATAAACCTTTTAATTCGGAAGGAATCAAAATTCATTTGGCCTAAACTAGATACTTGTCTCAGTTACTCTGTTAGTATAAACCTGGCCTCCTTTTGCTGGCAGGAATTGGCAGCAAAACTAAGTGGTGGTCGTGGCTCAGTGTGAGGTGTTCATTCTCTCCACGTTGGGGGGCAGGGAGTAGAGGATGCTGAAGGCAGAAGCACTGACTTAAAATGAAGCATCTGATCCTTAAAGATCCCCTGGTATTTGTTGTTTGAGATGTCAGCTGGATTTCAGTTCAGATAATGACATTTTGCTTGTCGAAAGCCCCCAGCCATTTCACGTGGAATCTTCGTTTCCCATCAGAAATTGCTCTGCGTGTGATGCTGTGCTTAATTAAACAACTGCTGTGGTAGTCCACAGGTAGTGTTTGTTTCAGTGGTCAGCGAAGTGATCTCTCTACAGGCTCATGCTAGCCATATTCAGCCCAGGCTTGAATTCTCTTCAGGGAAGATTCTAATCTAAGAGCCTCGGTAAAGAAAATAAGTCAGTCTTTAAGAAAGAAAGATGAACGCAGAAATGAAAAAAAGACATGTTGGGTTTGGGGTGTTTGTTGTAGCAGGCTGAATTTCTGGATGGCTGCTTAGTACGTATTCCAGTGGACCAATCTGGTCTGGGCTGTGGCTGCTTACTCCTTTTTACAAGAATCTTGGGATCAATTCGTTTTGGTAGAAAATGTGAATGATGGGAAGGTCTCAGGCGATTCATTGACCTTCATTCCAAGGATTTGGGAGAAATTGGATGATTAAATGGTCAGGGAATCCTCAGACACATTTTCTTTATTTTACATTTACTGAAAATATTCTCAGTTGAGAACTTTAATTAGATGAAAATAAGGTTTAGAATCCAGATGTAAGCCACCCAAGGAAAGTACTGACCTAAAGGCTAATAGCTCATCTCAGAACTTTTATTATTCTTTTCAATGGTTTTAATTATGAATTTTTTTCTATGGGTATAATTCTACCTTAGAGAATTTCTAATAAAAATGGGGCACCTAGGTGGCTCAGCTGGTTAAACACCCAACATTGGCTCAGGTCATGATCTCCCAGTTTGTGAGTTTGAGCCCCACATCGGGATCTGGGCTGACTCCTCGGAGCCTGGAGCCTGCTTCAGATTTTGTGTCTCCCTCCCTCTCCACCGCTCCCCCTCTCCTGCTCATGCTCTGTTTCTGTCTCTCAAAAATGAATAAACTTTAAAAAAAAATTAAAAAAAAATAAAATTTCTAATAATAAAAAATAAAAAAGCTTCTTTTGTATTCTTTAATCTAGAATAAGTAGAATGAATTCTTTTGGGGGGATATATTATTATCAATGCAATACAAATATTGTTCAACAATATGTTAAAGTGTCAACTTTTTATAAATTAAAGTTACAGGGAGGATATTGTGAATGTCAAAAAAGCAGAATATTAAATTTTTGTAATTTTACCTATTTAAAAAGATATCATAAGGGATATTTGGGGAAGAGAGAGAAAATCTGATGAATTTTAGAGCTTCTTTCTGCATGGGTTCACCTAGATACACTATCCTTTAATGATTTTAATAGTAACTCTATACAGCATATTGAAAGAGAAAGCCTTTAATTGTTGGGAATTTGTTTGTGTGGTCCTTTTTTTATTGTAATGAGAAAAGTATTGATAATTACAGTAAATCTTACAATGTCATATTATTGATGAATTCAAAATAATTACAAAATGTTACCATTGTTCAATTGGTAAGTAAATAAATCATTTTTTATACTGGAGAAATAGTGCCTTATTTTGGTTTCCTGCCAAAGGAAGGAGAAAGATCAGAGCTTCTTTGTTTTGGGGTTTTCTGCAATTTTATTTTAATTTTTTAAAGAGAAGGGGAATGCAAGTGTTCACTTATATGCTAAGAAATATACTCCAGTAAAAAGTTTGAGAGAGAGAGAGAGAGAGAGAGAGAGAGAGAAAAGCATGGTTCACCTGTTTTGTTCATTGAAGGAAAAACTCAAGATAGCAGCAGCAACATGTTGTCTCATCAGCTTTCCTTCATCCTCGTCTCCATTTCTATGCTTTCCAGACAGCTTCAGAAGAAAAGCTAAGGTCAAAATTTCCAATTTTCTGTTGAAAGTTTTGTGAAAAATTGGAAGTTTAACCATCTGAGAAAGGAATCCTACCAACAACATGTTAGTCACTTGAAAGTCTCTTGTTGACACTTGTCAATTATCCACTGTGTCAGTTATCTGGAACAATGTTTTCATCATGGGGTGATAGCTTGTCTGTAGTAATGTCATTCACAATTCTTTACAACAGTTTTTTAAATATTTATTTTTGGAGAGAGAGAGAGATAGAGAGACAGCGCAAGTGGGTGAGGGGCACACAGAGCAGGAGACAGAGAATCTGAAGCAGGCTCCAGGCTCTGAGCTGTCAGCCCAGAGCCTGATGCAGGGCTCGAACTCATGAACCACGAGATCATGCCCTGAGCCGAGGCTGGACATTTAACTGACTGAGCCACCCAGGCGCCCCAGTTGTTCACATTTCTAGACTCTTATCATCCCAGTTTTGTTGACTTGTTTATACATTTATCTCCTTTCTGTTCTAGAAAACATTTCACATCAGTGCTATGGACACTAGAGATAAAACAAGATAAAATGACAAACACATTATGCCAATGAAGAAAATGGACTCAAAGAAAATGAGAATAGGAACAAAATGCAGATGTCAGGAGGATGTTACTGAGTAAATTTCTTAAGATTTTTTCACTGCTTGCAAGAGGGCTGTAAGTTGGGCTGTAATATAAGGTAATATAAGGATAAGAATAATCATTTGCTTAGAAGAAGCTCAATTACTCTCGATGCTAAGACTGGCAGTGATATCACCTATGAGTCTTCCTAAAGAAGAAATGCAATTTAATGAGCAATATCCTTGCAGCATCCTTATCTGGTATGGGACAGCATATAGATGTGGGCTGCCTCTATTTGCCTAGAGTTGAATCCAGGGTCTGTACATAGCTCTGGCTAGCTATGTGGCCTCAAGAAACTTATTTTAACGTCCACATTTAGCATTTGTAAAGTGTGTCCACCTCATCGGCTGAGATGAGAGATAAATAAGGCAATGTAGATAAAATGCCCAGCACAACACCTGGCACATGAAAAGCGCTCGACAGCTTTTAGATCTTCTTAATCTGTGGTTATGTGGGGAACTCAAAGACATGTCAATGGTAGCTCAAATAACTGTGGTTACAAAGGTAGTTTGATGTAAGAATAATGTGAAGCACTACAGCCTTGAATGCATGTTTTTAAACACACACACACACACACACACACACACACACACACAATTTTGATTTTTATCTGTTCCTTGGCTCCCTTCTATGTGGTAATTTTAGCCTAAGCATCTGGCCTATGTTGAAGCAAGTTTAGCATCTTGTTTTACCAACTCCCAGGTTGGCTGTGAGAATGAGCATTCGCAAAATAGCTGGCTGGCTCTGTCAAGGGCTGAGAAGGGGCTCAAGGAGTTCCCAAAGTCAGCAAAGATGTGGATCAGGAGATAATTCGGACCAGCTAAGTAGACACTAAATGAATCCTTTTATTGTTTTTTCCCCCTTTCTACAAATCATTTCCTCATTTTAAGTAAAGAAGGAAATAGAAGGCTGGGAACTTTGGCTCTTTCAAAGCATTTCTCACAAGTGAGAAAAGGAACTGAGGGTTGCCAGCTTCTGTAGGAAGAGCTGTGTAGCCACTGCCACACAGAGATGAAAGGGCCACATTTTCCTAAGTATTTTTCTGTGATTGGAGTTACAAAGAGTGATGCATTTAAAAGGTCAGCGGTTGATGCTTGTTTTTAGTGTCGTTTTGGCTGGGAAATGGCATGTTCAGAGACTGGAACTCTGACAAGTGAATTCTGAAGCCTTCCAGCGCAAAAAATCAGAGCAAAAATGAGTGAATGGATGAAAAAGGTGATGGATCCATTAAGTTTACTGAACAATCAATTTGGTATCTCAAAACCTGCTAACCCAATAGATAATCTCTTGAATAGATTTCGTTTTAACTTCCGAAACAGTATATGAGTGACTTTCTTAATTTTCTTTCTTTCCTCAGAGTGTGAAATAACATAAAAACTATTGCATGTATTTTTCTTTCCTTTACATTGTTCGTGTCAGGTGTATTACTCAGTATGCAGCATGTTACTTACTTTAGTCATATCCCTAGATCTTCTTTATACAGTTTTAAGAGCTTTTTGCTCTCGGTGGATCCTACTCCTTTTTTCTTTTTTCTCGTCTGAAGAAGAGAACATGGCATAGAGACACTACTGTACAATTAGCTAATAATATGACACAGTTCAAGTAATGTATCTTCAATTGTTTCATAGTACCTCTTCTGGGCAAACTTAGTGATTACGCTTTTTAAAACTTTTTTTTTTTTTTTAAATCAGTAGAAACATTTCTGGAAGTAAAAGAATTCCTCATCAACCCAATATGCAAATTAGAGGAAAGCTGAATCCTCTTACTGAAATGAGAAGTCTTCCTGGTCTGCCAGCCTCTCCTTTCTCCTGCCTTTTGGTGCATTCCTGAGGGCATCTACAATGAACCTCTAGGGAAATGTTTCTCAAAGCATGGCTCATGGAACATGGGTGGCCCCTGACAGTGTATGGGTGATTCATAGGAATTTAGGTGATATAGGATGAGAACATGAAATATTTGCTCACATGCATGTCATAAATTTGAAATAAAACAATAATATTGGTTTTTGTAACAGAAATGTCTTTATGTTCTGAATAATCATTATGATTTCAAAGATGGTATATGTTCCACAAGCTCTGAATTATTCAATTTGTTTAAATAACTTATATTCACATCATTTGTGTATTATTCTTTGCTTATTAATTATCCTATTTTTTTGTTGTTGAGACCGTAATGCTGAGTATGTACTGAATCACAAAACAGATCAATAATTAAAATATACTTTTCTGTCATTATTAAATTAATGACAAAATAATCATACAATTGCTGTAATTAAAAGTATTTATAATCATTAAGAATGAAGAAGGCTATAGTTTCATTATGGAATGTGAATCTTTTGCTACTGGGATAAGTGAAATTACAATTATGATGGTTTATAAAAATAGCCAAGGAGCAAAACTAACTGGGAGTCATGTTAATGAATTTTGGAAAATCAGACTTTATCAGATCAATGCACCATTTGACCTTGGTCTCTAGTGTGTTGTCTGTTACAGAACTTTTTTTTTTTAATTTTTAATTTATTTATTTTTGGTGGGAGAGAGAAAGAGAGAGGAGAGAGAGAGAGCGCGCGCTCATGAATAAGGGAGCGACAGAGAGAGAGAGAGAGACAGGTTCCTCACTGTCGATACAGAGCCCGATGTGGGGCTCGAACGCAGGAACCAAGGAATCATGACCTGAGTGGAGATTTAGAATCAGACACTTAACCATCTGAGCCACCCAGGTGCCCTTGTTATAGACCTTTTTCAAATAGTAGAAGGAACCCAGAGTTTTATATAATTCTCAAAGTTATTCAGTGAAATCTCTGACAAGTCAATTATTTCCATAAAAAGGAAAAAAAAAAAAATAAATGCGTCATCAGCAAAATGAAGAATAAGCTAAAAGTAGATTCAAAATTTTAGTTAATGTGTTAAAAACATTTATAAGATATTTTTTAGTTGAAAAGTTTCTGAAATCATTCTCAGAGTTGGAGATAAATCATAATAAACATTTCCCGGTACTATTTTATCACAAAATGTCAGTGGCATACTTTGAAAGAGAAATTAATATAGTATGTCCATAAGAGCAGGCATTTGCTTTAAATTGGATACCATAATTAATATTCAGATTATGAATCAGTTTTGACAACAGGCATGCTCTGGAGATACTTGGTCCCATACCACCACAGTAAAGTCAATATCACAGTAAAGTGAGTCAAGTAAGTTTTTTGGTTCCTAGTGCATATAAAATTTATTTTCATACTGTACTGTAGTCTATTAAGTGTGCAATAGAATTATGTCTAACGAAAATGTACATGCCTTAATTAAAAATACTTTATTGCTAAAAAAATGCTAACATCATCTGAGCTTTAATAGAGTTGTAATCTTTTTGCTGGTAAAGAGGTCGATGCTGATGGCTGCTGACATATCAGTGTGGTGGTTGCTGAAGGTTGGGGTGACTGTGGCAATTTCTTCAAATGAGACGATAATGTATATTTTGCATTGATTGAGTCTCCCTTTCTCTGTAGCATGTGATGCTGTTTGATAGCATTTTACCCACAGTAGAACTTCTTTCCAAATCGGTACTAATCCTTTCAAACCCTGCTGCTGCTTTATCAACTATATAATATTCTGTCTGCCTTGATGTCATTTCAAAAATCATCACAGCATTTTATCAGGAGTAGATTTCATCTCAAGAAACTACTTTCTTTGCTCAGCCATGAGAGGCAACTCCTCATCCATTCAAGTTTGATCACGAGATTCCAGCAATCCAGTCCTATCTTCAGGCTCCACTTCTTTCTAGTCTAGTTCTCTTACTATTTCCACCACATCTGCAGTTACTTCCTCCACTGAAATCTCAAAGTCATCCATGAGGATTGGAATCAACTTCTTCCAAAGTCCTGATAATGTTGATATTTTGATCTCTTTCACGAATCACAAATATTCTAAATGACATCTGGGATGGGTGAATCGTTTCCAGATGGTTTTCAATGGACTTTGCCCAGATCCATTAGAGGAATTACTATCTATGGCAGCCATATAGCCTTAAAAAATGTATTTCTTAGAAAGATTTGAATTTAAGAGTCTCTTATGGTTTGCCTCTCTCTCTCTGTTTATAACTATTTTTCCCCTTCCCTTCCCCCATAGTCTTCTATTAAGTTTCTCAAGATCCACATGAGTGAAAACATATGATATCTGTCCTTCTCTGACTGACTTATATCACTCAGCATAATACCTTCCAGTTCCATCCACGTTGCTGCAAATGGCATGATTTCATTCTTTCTTATTGCCAAGTAGTATTCCATTGTATACATAAGCCACATCTTCTTTATCCATTCATCAGTTGATGGACATTTAGGCTCTTTCCATAGTTTAGCTATTATTGAAAGTGCTGCTGTAACAAACTGAGGGTGGATGGGGGGGTGGGAGAGAGGGGAAAATGGGTGAAGGGCATTGAGGAGGGTACTTGTTGGGATGAGCACTGGGTGTCGTATGCAAGCGATGAACCACGGGAATCTACCCCAAAAAACAAGAGCACACTTTACACAGTGTATGTTAGCCAATTTTATAATACATTATACTAAAAATTTAGAATAAAAAATTTAAAAAAAGGCTTGAAAGTCAAAATGACTCCCTTATTCATGGACTGAAGAATGGATGTTGTGTTAGCAGGCATGAAAACAACATTAATCTCACTATCCATCGTCATCAGATGGGTGCCCAGATGTATTGTCAATGAGCTTTTATATTTTGAAAAGACTCTTTTTTTCTAAGCAGTTGGTCTCAGCGGTGGGCTTAAAATATTCAGTAATTATGTTGTAAACAGATGTACTATCATCCCGGTTTTGCTGTCCCATTTACAGAGCACAGGTGGAATAGATTCATCATAATTCTTAAAGGCCCTAGGATTTTCAGAATGGCAAATGAGCATTTCTTCAACTAAAAGTGACCAGCTGCATTAGCTTCTAAGAAAAGAGTCAGCCTGTCCTTTGAAGCCACACATTGACTTCTTTCTAGTGCAAGATGGCAACTTCTTCTTATAGAAGATTGTTTCTGTGAATTGAAATTCTGTTGGTGAGTGTAGCCACCCTTGTTAATTACCTGAGCCAGATCTCTAGATAACTTGCTGCAGCTTCTATATCAGCACTTGCTGCTTCACCCTGAACTTTGATGTTGTGGAGATAACTTCTTTCCTGAAACTTCAGGAACCAACCTCTGCTGGCTTTCACATTTTCTTCTACAGTTTCCTCGCCTCTCTTTGCCTTCCTAGAATTGAAGTGAATTAGGACCTTACTCTGGATCAGGCTGTGGTTTAAGGAAATGTTGTGATTGCTTTGCTTTGATCTTCTCTCCAGACCACTGAAACTTTCTCCATATCAGCAATAAGAATGTTTCACATTTTTATCATTTATCATTTTATCATTCACATTTTATCATTTGTGTGTTCACTGGAGCAGAAGTTTTAATTTCCTTCAAGAACTTTTCCTTTGCATTCACAACTTGGCTAATTGGTACAAGAGGCCAAGCTTTCAGTCTATCTTGGCTTTTGACGTGTCTTCCTCTCTAAGCTGAATCATTTTTAGCTTCTGGTTTAACGTGAGGGATTTATGAGTCTTCCTTTTACTTGAACACTTAGAAGCCATGGTGGGGTTATTAATTGGCCTAATATCAACATTGTTGGGTCTTACGGAATAGGGAGGCCTGAGGAGAATGAGAGAGGTGGGGGAAAGGCTGGTCAATGGATCAGTCAGAACACACACATATATTAAATTTGCCATCTTATGTGGGCATGGTTTGTGGAACCCTAAAACAATTAAAATATTAACATCAAAGATCATTGATCACAGATCATTTTAAGAAAAATAATAATAATGAAAAACTTTGAAATATTGTGGAAATTACCAAAATGTGACACAGAGACATGAAGTGAGCATACATTGTTAGAAAAAATGGCACTAACAGACTTACTTGATGCAGGGTTAACACAAATCTTAGATTTGTTAAAAAAAAAAAAAAGCAGAATCTGTGAAGTACAATAAAGTGAAGCACAATAAAATGAGGTAGGCCTCTATGTATGTAGCATGTATATGAAGGAGAAAAGTTTGATAATTTTTTAATCATTAAAACCTCTTTGTGATGTTTAATTTTATGGGTCAATTTGATTGGGGCATGAGATGCCCAGATACATGGTCACACGTTATTGTATGTTTATGAGAGTGTTTTTGACTATTAGCATTTAAGCTGACAGACTAAATAAAGTAGATTTCACTAAATAAAGTGAACCACCACCCATCAGTCGAAGACCTGAATAGAATAAAAAGGCTGACCCTTCCCTGAGCAAGAGAGAATTCTTTCTGCCTGACTGCCTTTGAACTGGGATATCAGCGTTTTCCAGGCTTTGGACTCAAATTGAAACATCACCTCTTCCTGAATATGAAGCCTGCCAGCCTTCAGACCGGAACTGTATCACTGGCTTTTCTCGGTCTCCTGCTCGCCGACTTACCCTACAGGTCTTAGGACTTATGCCAGATTCCACAATTGTGTGAGCCAATTCCTTATAATAAATCTCTTTCTGTCCCTTTCTAAGATATATATATTATATATATATAATCTAATATTTCATATATGTATTATATATTATTAGTTCTATTTCTATGAAGAACCCCGACTCATACACTTTTTGGTACCAAGAATGATTCTAGAGAAACAGAACTTTAAGGATGAGTTTTCTGAATTGGTGCTGGGGTTTCTGAGATTGGCTCTCTAATGTGGTTAGATTTAAAAATGCTAATGACTCTATTTCTAGTAGTAAAGAGATCACAAATAGTCTATGGCATGATCTGTCAATAGATATATGCAAAATATTACCATCAGATACTGTAATCTGACACTTAGAAGAAGCAAGTATCTGGGTGACTATGTATAACTATTGTTGGATATTTTAATCAAACAAATGAATATAATAAGGTTGGCTAATGTCTTGGTCAAAATAGTGAAAGAAACGGATGAGCTCAGAGACACAAATTCCCAGCTTAGTTGCATAAGCGACCTTAAAGTTTCTGTGTATTCCTTGAAGGATATCCTTATCTTGTATAGCCGCAGGGTGAGACTGATGAATCCAACCCAGAATCTCACCCAGCAACTGGCTGAATTATAATCCAAGTTAAACTCCCAGGTTTGCAGTGTGTTTATTTGTAAAGTAAGAGCACTGATGGAAAAAGTGGGATTCCCAAAAGTTGGAGTGGGAACATGTGGGAAGATTGATGAAATTGGGGACACTGGACCCCTAAAATCTGATGAGCCTTCTTTGCTAATGGAAGAGGCCTCTCCACCCTGACTGAGGGGATTAGCTCTGCATCACCTGAAGAAACTATAGAGGCTTTCCCTGAAGTTGTTGCCATGCAAGGCATTGCTGATTCTCCTCAGGACCACCTCCACCAGCCATCTTTGCTTCTAGACCCACAATTAGACTCAAATCCCAGCAAGACCCCTAAAGATGAGGCACAAAGTGTGACTCACACAGAGGTGGGTGATACTTTAAAAGAGTTGCTTGAGCTTTCTAATCTCTACAGACAAATGTGCAGAACGTTTGTAGGAATGGATATTAAGGGTCTGGGATAATGGTCGAAGAACTGTTAAATTGGATCAGGCTGAATTTGTTGACACTTCTCAGACATCTGATAAACAGACGTTCTGCATTTAATATTGTAGCTCAGGGAGTTAAAAGGGGTCAAACAGTTTGGTGTTGAAACATGGACCAAAAGGTGGACCACCGTGAGTTAGTTAGAAATGCCTGACCTATCTTTCTTTAATATGAGGAGGAAATTCAAATTCTAATGAATTAAGACCCACTCACCCACTCTGGGAGGGTCCAGAAATCATACCTTTCACCACTTCTCTGAGTAATAAATTTGTGAGGGGAGTCCAAGCATCCTTGAAGAGCTCTGTGACCATTCTTCTCTGTAAGACAGATCTCTCATGGTGGGAAAGGAAGACACCGAATTGAGAAACCTAAATGCACGGCAGTGGATCCTTGTGTCTTAGGGTCAAGTGGCATCACTTAATCACCAAAAGCAAGATGGCTGTGGTTAGTGTAGTGGAGAGAAGAATGAAAACAGCAATCGGAATAGTCTGATTCACACAGATCTAAGGTGTTGGCTAGTTGGTCATGGTGTTCCTAGAAATGAAATGGCTGGAAACTTACTAAATTCTTACCTGATATTTATGAGCAGAAAAATTCTAGTTTAAGTGAACAAAGGTCTAATCTGACTCATAAAAGTAGAGTATGGTCCCTCAACAAATTCCCAGACTTGAACCAGACCCAAAGCCCCTTGAATGAAGAGAAGACCAAGTTCCCTTGAGGAAGGACCCTGGAACACTGCCAAGAATTTATGCTGTTAATTTTTCTTCAGCCTTCTCCAAAGGGACCTACAGCCTTTTTCCAGGGTAACTGTATACTGAGGAAAAGGAAATAACCAGTCATTTCAGGAACCACTAGATACTGATTCTGATTTGATTCCAAGAGACAAAACATCATTGTAGTCTACTAGTAGGGGCTTATGGAGGTCAGGTGATGAATGGAATTTTAGCTCCTGTCCTCACAGTGGGTCTTGTGGGTCCCCATACTCATCCTGTGATTATTTCTCTTTTTCCATAATGCATCATTATGAATAGACATACTTAGCTGACACAATCCCCACATTGGTTTTCTGACCTGTGGAGTAAAGGCTATCCTCGTGGGACAGACCAAGTGGAATCCATTAGAACTGTCTCTATCAAAGAAAATAGTAAATCAAAAGCAACACTGCCCCCCTGGAGGGATTGCAGAGATTAGTGCTATAATCAAGGACTTCAAAGATGCAGGACTGGAGATTCCTACCACATCTATATTCGACTTGCCTATTTGGCCTGTTCAGAAGACAGATGAATCTTGAAGGATTCCAGTGGATTTTCATAAGCTTAACCAGGTGGTGACTCCAACTGCAGCTGCCATACAAGACGTCATTTCATTGCTTGAGCAAATTAACACATCTCCTGGTACTGGATATGAAGCTATGAATATGGCTTTTTCTCCATACCTGTCCATGAGACCCACCAGCAGCAATTTGCTTTCAGTTGCCAATGCCAACAGTACCTCTCCACCGTCCTATCATAGGGGTGTATCATTCTCTAGCCCTACATTGTAATTTAGTTCACAAGGATCTTGATAGCTTTTCTCTTACACAAGATATTATATTGGTCTATTACACTGATAGCATCATGCTGCTTGGACTAGTGTGCAAGAAGTAACAACTTCTCTGGTCTTATTGGTAAGATAGTTGCATTTCAGAGTGTGGACAAGAAATCCCACAAAAATGCCGGAACCTTCTACCTCAGTGACATTTCTAGGGGTCCAGTGGTGTGAGACATGTTGAGATATCCTTTTTTTTTTTTTTTTTTTTTTTTTTTTTTTTAGAGGGAGGGAGAGAGAGAGCACACACATGTGTGTGAGTGGGGGGGGGGGGGGTAGAGAGCGAGGAAGAGAATGGATCTCAAGCAGTCTCCATGTCCTGGAGCCCAACATGGTACTCGATCTCACAACTGTGAGATCATGACCTCAGCTAAATTCAAGTCAGACACTTAACCGATTGAGCAACCCAGGCCACCCGAACTATATCCCTTTTAAGATCAAGAATAAATTGTTGCTTCTGGTCCCTTCTACAGCAAGAAAAGATTCGGTGCCTAGTGACCTCTTTGGGTTTCAGAAGGAACATAGTGCTCATTTGGGTCTGTTACTCTGGCTCATTTATTTGGTGATCCAAAAAGCTGCTAGTTTTGAGTGAAGCCCAGAATAAGAGAAGGTTCTGCAACAGATCCAGGCTACTCTACAAGCTGCTTTGCCACCTGATAGAGATGCTGTTTGGAGCCCTATAGATGAATTGCATCATGGGCCCTTAGGATTTGGGAGCAAAGTCCTGTCATCTTTCACAGCTAATTACTTTTTTTTTTTTTTTTTTTTTTTTTTTTTTTTTTGAGAAACAACTCTTAGACTGTTCTTAGGACTTAGTAGAGATTGAATGCTTTACTGTCGACCCCCAAGTTATCATGTGATCTGCCCATCATGAACTGTGTGTTATGATCCACCAAGCCATAAAGTTGGTGCACAGAAGCACTTCATCATCTACTAGGAGTGATACATACATGGTTAAGATTGATCAGGCCCTGAAGGCACAACTAAGTTACATGAAGAAGTGGCCCAAATGTTCATGGTTCCTAATCCAACTACACTACCTTCTCTCTTCTAAGCCTTCACCTATGGCCTCATAGGGATTTCCCTGTGATTGGCTGAACAGGAAGAGGGGACTCAGGCCTAGTTTATAGATAGTTCAGCATGATATGTAGTCACCACATGAAAGTGGACAGTTATAGCACTACTGTCCCTTCCCTCTCTGGGACATCCCTGAAGGACAGCAGTGAAGGGAAATCCTCCCAGTGGGCAGAACTCCAAGTAGTGAACCTGGCTGCCCACTTTACTTGAAAGGAGAAATGGTTAGACATATGGTTATATACCAATGCTTTAACTGTTGCTGATGGTTCAGTTGGGTGGTCAGAGACTTGGAAGGAACATGATTAGAAAATTAGTGACAGGGAAACCTGGTGAAGAAATATGTGGATAGACTTCTCAAAATGGATTTACAGAATACCTTATCTACTGCCATGGTGTTCCACACTGCAGTGCCTCTGATCAAAGAACGCACTTCACAGAAAATGAAATGGTGGCCGATGCTCACAAAATTCACTGGTCTTACCACATTTCCCACCATCCTCAAAGCAGCTGACTTGACAGAAGGTTGGCATGGCCACTGAGGACTCAGTTGCAGTGCCAGCTTGATGGCAATACCTCATAGGGCTGGGACAAAATTTTCCACAAGATTGCATGCTCTCTGAATCATTATCCAATATATGGTGCTGTTTCTCGATAACCAGGATTCATGGGTCCAGGAATCAACGGGTGGAAATGGGAGTGACATCATTTATCATTACTCCTGGTGATTCACAGCAAAAGTTTTGCTTCCTGTTCACACGACCTCATTATGCTCTGCTGGCCTAGAGGTCTGAGTTCCAGAGGGAGGAATGCTTCCACCAAGAAACACAATGGTTTCATTGAACTGAAAGTTAAGACTGAAGCCTGGATATTTTGGGGTCTTCAAGCCTCTGAATCAATAGTCACTGTGCTGACTAGAGTGACTGATCCTGACCACCTTGAAGAAATTGGTGTACTACTCCACAATAGGGGTAAGGGAGAGTATGAACCCATTTCTTGATGTTACCATGCCCTGTGGTTAAGGGCAATGAAAAACCACAGCACATTCCAGGCAGGACTACCAATGATCCAGACCCTTCAGGAATGAAAGTCCAAGTTACCCTACCAGGTAAAGAACCATGACCAGCTTAGAGGCTTGATTAAGACAGAATAAATAATTATATAATAATATATGGTATATATGGTATACGGTATAATAATATATGGTATATATAATATATGGTCATAATAATTATGACCATATGACCAGTTACAGAAATGAAGACTATAATTGTCATGAATATTTTCTCCTTATGTTGTGAATATATTTGTATATATACATATTACAAGGAATATATTTATGTATATATACACACAAAAAATAATTTATAACAAAATATTCACAATATACATAATGAACGCCTTTGTTTTCTCTTACCCCCTTATCATGTAACATAAGATGCATTGACATGATATATATTTAAGTGTTGTTAATTTATATCATGGTATTAAGTTATAAGAAGAGTAAACATCACTCATAGACTTTACTTCTTCTTTTGCGGAAGGGGTTCATGCATACTTGGTTGTATGCAGGATAGTTGTATCATGTTAGATAGCATTATGACCTGTTATTATATATATTTGGAAATTAAGCATAGTCTCCAAATAATTTTGGAGATGTGTATGAGGCCAAGTTGATAAAGGGTGCACTTGTGGTTAATTTTGTGTGTCAACTTGACTGTGCCTGGAATGCCTAGCTATTTGGTCAAATTTTGTTCTGGGTGTTTCTGTGGGACTGTTTTGGATAAGATTAACAAGTAAATTAGCTGTCTGAGTAAAGCAGAGTGCCTTTCCTAATGTAATTGGGCTTTATCCAATCATTTGAAAGCCTGAATAGAACAAAAAGGCTGAAACTCCCTAGAGGAAGAGAGGATTCTCTCTGCCTGAGTGCCTTTGAACTGGAACTTTGGCTTTCTTCCTGCCTTCAGTCTTGAACTGAAATATCAGGCTCTTCCTGGGTCTCTAGCCTGCAAACTCACCCTGTAGATCTTGGAGCCTCAGACACCATAATCATGTATATATACATCCTATTGGCCCTGCTTCTCTGGAGAAGCCTAATATACTCTTGCTACAAAAAAAAAAAAAAAAAAAAAAAAAAAAATTTTTTTTTTTTTCCAATCAGTGGTTATTTTATGAGCCACTTTCCAAATACCGTCATTTTTCAACTGTGGGTCTCTTGACTCCTTCATTATCTTCTTAACACAGCATCTCGGGAAATCCTCTTAAAAGTAATTCAGATCCTGTCGCTCATGCTCAAAACCTTCCAGTGGCTCTCGTTTATGCAGAAAGCCGAAGTCCTTTCGTTACCTAGAAGATCCTACAGAATCTCCCTCTTGCGCTGGCCTCTTTCTTCTCTTGCCACATCTCTTTCTACTCTTCCCTTCTTGGCCTTGCTCCAGACACGCGGACTTGCCTGTTTATGGCCGGGCTTGCTTCCACCTCAGAAACTTCGTGCTTGTTCTCTCTGCTTAGCGTGATCGTCCCCAAATCTGTGTGGCTTACTCCCCATGTTTTTCAGTTTTTGCTCAAATGTCTTCTGCTTAGTAAAGTCTTCCTTAGTATCCTATCTAAAATGACAAAACTCGCCACCCCAAAACTCTTATACCCTTCCTTCTTTGTTTTCCTCCTTATCGTTTATCATATCTGATGGACAATCCATTTTAATTTATCTGGTTTAAGGTCTATCTCCATGCAAGAATGAAAGCATCAGGGGTTTTGTTCTCCCCCACGAAAATAAGGCATAGCACTTTGAAGATAAATCTTTATTAAGTAAATTAAAAACTGCTTTCAAATTTTAGAGAAGTTTTATAATCTGTATTTCACTTTCATATGGTAAATTCTGGGAGTTTTGGTCTCAAAACCATGTGACTGCTATCTTGATTCTTTTGGTCAGTGAGTGTCATGAACTGTACTTGGGAATATATCTTATATCAGTTTGCACAGATTATACACAGAGAGATATTTACTTTTCCAGACAAGGGAATAAAATGTGCTCCATATATCTTTCAATGGATATATCATTTAATGCACATTTTAGTTTAACTATCTGATCTCTTTAAATTCTCACCTCTCTGAAAGTAGAATAATTAATATGAAATATCAGAAATTAAGTTAAATCTCTTATACCTAACAGTGTCCTATATTAACCAAAGGTTAAGTGCAGCTTATCAGGCTATAAGAAAGGACCAGAAGGCTAGAGTAAAAAATTTAGTTTCCAAAAGCGGTCAACCTATTTCTCATTTACATTTCAACAGCTGCATGTGTCATCATAATCTTCCACATAAGGTCAAGCCAAAAATAATGTTATTCCCAGATAACAAAGTTTTTCTCTACTTGGGAAGTAATAGAAAAAACATCACAAAGGTGCTACCTAAATCTCTGAGAATAACATATTAAAAAAAACCAGAAAAACTGAACTTGCTATATTATGTTACAATTAGCTAAATTGTACTGTAGTAACAGATGAAGAAATATGAGTTTTCAAACTACATCAAAATGGTGAGTTAAGTTTCTCAGCATTTTTTATATATATTAAATACATAATATTAATATATACATATTAACCTAGTCATTCCATTTCTGTTGTTTTTGATAACTTACTCATTGCACAATATAAGATACAGCTCTTTTATTTTATTTCTTTATTTGGAACAAGAATTTTGATAGCAGTAGTTTTTTTTTTTATTAAAAAATTTTTTTATATTTTATTTATTTTTTAATTTATTTTTAATTTTTTTTTACATTTTATTTATTTTTGAGAAACAGAGTGAGACAAAGCGTGAGTGGGGGAGGGGCAGAGAGAGAAGGAGACACAGAATCTGAAGCAGGCTCCAGGCTCTGAGCAAGCAGTCAGCACAGAGCCCCACGCGGGTCTTGAACCCACAAACTGTGAGATCAGGACCTGAGCCAAAGTCGGACGCTCAACGGACTGAGCCACCCTGGCGCCCTGAGCAGTAGTTTGAGTCATAGATTAAGTGAATGATGAACATTATTAGTGGGGTGTTTTCCTGTTAAATTTCAAGATAAACCTTTGGAACAGTGAGGGTAGCACTGGGAGGAGGTTCTCTTGCTACTTCCCCAGGTATTTCTTAGGGTGGTTATTATTTGAGTTGTTTGTAATGATCCAGAACTTGGCCTTCAGCTTTCTAAACTCAGTGGCTGGTTTTTCAACTCTCTGCAAGTGGTTTTTCCTCTCAGGGAGAAACTTACACTATGAACTTAAAACCCTGATGTATAAACAGAATGGCCAATTTATTAACCTACAGTAATATTTTAGCTTCTTCCAAGGAAGCTGCATGGAAAGCCAAACTCTACACAGGAGTTTGCTTGTTGAGTAATTGCGGAATCAGGTTCACGATTTGAACATTTCAAGATGCCCAACTAAGGGAGCCTAATGCACCTGATATCCATTGATTCAACAAGTTGAGACTTTAAGGGTAATGCACCATTTCATCAGCAAGTGCTCACAGCATTTTCCTTTGATAATCTCCTTTTTATTTTTCTTTGCTTCATGGCTAATATTTTCTTTCTTTGGAGGTGTTATTACAACTCTTTAAGTGACTTTTGCTCTATTTCTGCTTTGAATCATTGTAGATTGAATTTACCACTTATTTTCCAGAATAGAGTATTATTTCCTTCATTTTCACATTCTTGTAGCAGAGGGTAGGCAGCTGTAGGAACCAACACTTTTTGATATGTGAACACATAAATTTCCCTTCCTATTAATTAATTTACGAATCTGGTTTATTATTAACCTAGTAACCTGAAGGGTTTTAGAGATGTCGCCTTGTAGAGTTTGACCAAAGTGGATTATTTTGCTTGTGGTTCCTGAATGATCACATTTTCTACGAAACTAGAGGTGACTCTGCTATTTTAAGCAGTATTTTTACCTGTAGGTGGGCTGAGAGAAGATGTAGCTGTATACTTTTAAAGTAAACATTATTGGGGCGCCTGGGTGACTCAGTCGGTTGGGCGTCCGGCTTTAGCTCAGGTCATGATCTCATGGTCCGTGAGTTCGAGCCTGGCGTCGGGCTCTGTGCTGACAGCTCAGAGCCTGGAGCCTGCTTCGGATTCTGTGTTTCCCTCTCTCTCTGACCCTCCCCCGTTCATGCTCTGTCTCTCTCTGTCTCAAAAATAAATAAACATTTAAAAAAATTAAAAAAATAAAGTAAACATTATTAATACAGCCCCAGAATAGTCACATGTACCCACTCTGTGGCTCTCCTTTGACTTATGAACGCTAACTGGACTCAAGACCCCAAAGCTAATTACTTCATGTTGTAGCCCAGATGCCAGTTGCCTGGACTTCTTCAAGTCGCAGCATGTGGAGGAATATGATCCCTTCATATTTCAATAAAAATAACTTGAAGCCCCAATGCGCCCCCCACAGAATTGATGGCAATTTCTCCTAGTCACGTTTTCCTCTAAAATTCTTTCCCTTTGAAGTTTCTTTCTTTTTAGGTCTTGCCACTACCTGTGGCCTCCGTTTTTCTCCATGTCAGTGGGAGGCAGCCACATTTCATGTCCTCAAACACCACTCATATAATACAGAAAGAGATAAGTTGATTTGTTGGTCATTTGACAGGTTGGGGGAGTGATGTTTAAGAACAGTTATTTCCTTAGTTGTTTAAGTTTTACAGCATAGCCTAACATTAAAAAAAATAATCTTAACACTGAATATTAAACATCCTTGTTCCTAAAATTCCATCAGCCATCCATTTTTCCAAGGGCCACCGGTCAAAGACTGTTCTGTCCCCTTGCATCCCAGGCCAGCCCTTGCCCTCTGGCTGGTCCAGCTTCACTCCTGCCCACTCCCCTCTACATGCCTCTGCCCTCCTCTCTACTGCTACCCCAATCCCCTCCCTCTTGGGCTGCTGTTGGAAATACAATTTATTTTTATGTAGCATTATTTAAAATTTTTTCTGTCTTCAACCATCTTGACAATGGGCTAAGGGCTGTCCTTTTAAACCCAACTAAGCACTCAAATGGATTTGCTTATAAAAAGTAGTTCTCCTTCTGAGGAATTCTGCTAGCAGCCTTTATACTTTGTGCCCTTTATGGGCCCCACACAGTACAGTCAGTGAAGTGGCAAAACCAAGGCATGGATGCAGGTGTGCCAATGCCCAAGTGGGGATGTTTAGCTACTAGGGAGTGGACCCAAATGTGTCTTGATTCTTACGCTCTTGCATATCTGGGAGTCCTAAAACTGAATCAGCATATTCTCCCAGTGCTTTTGATAAACACATGCAAAAAGATTCACTCCTGTTTCTTTTGTTGAGGAGGATGGTCTTATAGCATATTCTTCCTTAAACTATTCCTTGTAATGTACATATTTATTTCAACGTAGTGGGATCCATATAGGACTTTTGACATGTTTGTAGGAATAGTAAAAATTAGAAAAAAGTTGAAAATAGCTGTTTGTTCGTTTTCTTCAATGGTTCTAATAGTGATGATGTTATCCTCTGCTTAGTTTTTGGTCCTATTTTCTCCCAAGAAATAGAATAATTTGAATAATAGAAAAAAAATCCCTTAAATACATAATGATCACCATTATTAGGTAGTGGAGGCAAATCTCCTCTCCACATCCAAGGGATCTAGATACCTTTGCTGGTGTCAGGAAAAAGGAAAAATATTTCTCTGGTAGTTTTCTATGGTGGAAAAAAAGAAAAAAACTGGAAAAAAAGAAAAAAAAGAAAGGAAAGAAGGAAGAAAAGAAAGAAGGAAAGAAAGAAGGAAGGAAAGAAAGAAAGAAAGAAAAAGAAAGAAAGAAAGAAAAGAAAGAAACCAAGGAAATAAGAAAACAAGAAAACGCTGTTTCCTAAATCTGGATGGTACTAGCTAGCAAAATATGCATTTCATTACTGAACCTTGGCAGGGGTTCCACAGAATTCAGCAGGGGGTTGCTGGTTACCCAGAGGAGTTTAGATACACTCTATTCTCAAATTGCTGGGTGGTGAACTGTGAGCCTCAGGGAGGTAAGGGGTTAGGATACTAGCATGACTGGAGAAATAGACACCACCAAGTCAATGAATGAGAATCACATTGAGATAGGTAAGCTTGCCTATATTATGAAAATAAACAATAAGATTCCTAGGAAATAATCTGGGGAGAAATTAAGTTTTTATTTTGGGCAAATACAATCTCACGTCCAAGGGAAACCTCCCTGCATGCATTCAGATGTTTGCCTCGGGGGGTCCCTTAGATAGCAAGGGGGTTGGAACAGGAAAGGCAATTTCAACGTTGGCAACAGAAAAGACTTATTTTTTGTTGTTTGAGTTTTGGCTGTAATTTGGGAGTGATTGGAAGGCCTCTATAATGAGTCAAATTATAAAACTTTTAAAGAAATGTTCACAAAATACTTTTTAGAAAAATTAAGATGTTCTTTTCCAAGAGAACATTTCCCCCTAAGTTTCAATAATGTTCATTCAGTTCACTGGCATACCTTGGGCTAAATTACTACCAGTTTTTATTAAAAGCTAATTTTCAGACTTTTATCAACCTAGCATCTGGAACATTGTACATTTAAACTTGCATTTTTCTGTAGGTAGGTAACCCAATTATAATAATTAAATTATGGAAAATTTATTACCTTCTCTTTTGCTACTCGTAATTTATTTTACCTGCCTTTGTAGCTTGGGGTGAATTGTTGAGAGTCAGAAATTAGTAATAAAATATTTTCCAATCTCATTGCTATGTGGGTATGTTATGCTTTAGAATATAAATTCTCATCCATTTTTTAATATCAAGACAACAAAGCCAAATTCTGTAAAGGTATTATTAGAATGACAAAAAAAAAACACCCCCAAAACCCCAAACTCACAATACTTAAAATGGAAAATTAAGAAAAGAGGCCTTTTTGGTGTCCACTTCTCTGTGTGTCATTCCTTTTTGTTAAGATCAACTTAAGTCTCTTTTCTCTATTTCAATTTAAAAGTGAGTTACTAATAAGGCAAGAAAGTAAAAACTGGGGCATAAACTATATTCAGATATAAAATATTCTAAGAAGGAAAGTGAAAGTTTACTACTCCCTAGAAATAAAAATTTGCCAGCGTTGTTGAACTATGGAATGTTAAATGTCCCCAGCTGAATTCACAGCATTCAGGAACAGTGAATATACGATCTGGCTCATCTTCAAGAAAATGATTCTGCCCTGTTTTGAGATGCTTCATTCTATGAAATTAAATTAATTTGGGGGATTAGTCACAGTGAGTCGTGATGCTTAGAGGAAACATAAACTGTGGAAGGCATCTCTACTCTGTTTTATGATCCCTTGAAAAGTTTTCTAAATACATAAAAATCCTAAGACTTTAAAACTAAAATGAACACAGAGTGACTCTTATTATTGAAGAGATGACTTAGGTTGCATAGGTCAGGTGTCTAGGAACTCTTTACATTTTATAAAGTTAAGCACTCATGACGATTAACTGGGCATATCCTGTTCAGGCTTTAGAATCGTGGAAAACTGAATTCAAAAACTTAGCACTGTATAGAGACCCACAGGCTTGGCAGAGAAAGTCTCACTTACTCAGCTGGCATGCTCCAAATACTACATCTTATAATTCACTGGCAAATAATTATTTTAGCCTGAGACACCTTTTGTTGTTGTTGTTGTCTGTGATTCACTCAAACATCTCTATATATTCATTTTCTCTCTCTCTATCTATATCTATACCAATATATAGGGCTCCCCTTACTCTGGTCTATATATATCTATACTAGTTCATTGTATCTCTCTCTATGGAAACATATACATATACATATATATATATATATATATATATATATACATAAACAGATATACATATATGAGCATATTTATGTGAACGTGTTCGATCACCTCACTCTCTAACATTTAACATATTTCACAAACTTACAAAAGTCTATTGCATGCTGATGAGAAAATTACATGATTCACAAACTAAAGTTATTTTTAATGGTTTGAAGCACATTAGTTTTCACTTCATTCTGAGCATGATCGATTGATTCGTACTCCAAATGGATACAGAGCAGGATATTATGAGGTTCCTTGTCTCTCACTGAGCTATGATTTATACCTTCCTGACAAATTTATTTGAAAAATGATTGGATAATTTCACCCTATATTTAAGCATTATTAGACGTAATAAATCATACTTTGAAAGACACTTAGAGTACTGGAGAACTTGTCTTCACAAGGTGACAAAATTCACTTCTAAGTGGCTTTATCCGGCACAGTGGTGATCTTGAAGAAGGGACCAGTCCCTACTCACTCATAGAGTTTTTATAGTGTGCGATCGCACCGCTGGCCTTAATATTTCAACATTCAGTTACTGACCAGAGATTTTTTTCCAAACAGGTTTCTAAAATGTTACCTGTTTCTCCTTACCTTCCATTTAGGAAGAGAATGAAATATATCTAAAGTCTGGCATCTCTATTTCAGTGATTCAGAATTATGGGCTACAAGGCCATGAAGTTCATAAAAAATGTGCTGCATAGTTAAATGAAATCTGTTTCTTTATGTATAGAGGGTGGGAAAAAACTTCTTAGAAGATTACAGGGGGAAAAGGACATTTACAAAGAGAAGAGTTTTTTCAACATCTCTAAAAGATCTAAATGATGATCAATACTAAGAAATATTTGATCTTCACATTTTTTGGAGAGTAAAGGAAATGCTGAAATTAATGGGCAGGAACACAGCACTCAGAGCCTATGTTGCCATTAACGCCTGGTATGGATATCCATACTGTTCTATATGGTAACTGGGTAATGGCAGCATAGTGATAGGAACTGAAAGGGAGTTGAAATGGAAGTTCAGACCATACGCAATTTTGGCAAATGTGATTACTTCAAAATGATTTTTGCTTTTCTTTTTTCACAATAAGTACATACAGCACTCAGACGATGTGTTCCTTTCTGTTTTAATCTGAAAGTATCGTCTCTCAACAACTCAGGATAGAAAGGTCTTTGTTGAGAATAAAAATAGGCCAGAATGGTCCCAGCCCTCTCACCATGATCCCAAGGAAAGTCTGATTTATGGCTTTAGCTCTGCTGTTGGACAGAGGCCTCAGCCCATTGGAAATCTCCAGAGCTGTGGGAGACGGGAGAGGCTGTGGTCCACCGCACTTGGGGAGTTCCAAGGCCTGGTTTGCTTTTGGCCAAATCCAAATGTTAACAGTTTGTTAGGGCCTTATTTACTAACCCTGGCTGGGCTAAGAAACTAAGTATGGATTCTAAATAGTGTCTCTATGATTTAAGATTGTATAAATAATCAGACTTGCTTTAAAATATACCGGTTACATGTGACTCTTTCATGGGAAAAAAGTTAACAGTAGCATTCCTCATTGTGTGGGAGAAAAAAAAAAAAAAAGCCAGGTGAAGTAAATTTTTTTTTTCTTTTACAATATCAGTAGAAAATAGAGCATAATGGAAAGCCAAACTGATCAATTGTTATTTTTAGGTAAGATGGCTTTAAGACTAGATTTGGGCATGGGGCCCCTGGGTGGCTCAGCCAGTTAAGCATCCAACTTCGGCTCAGGCCATGATCTCGCAGTTCGTGAGTTTGGGCCCTGCTTCCGGCTCTGTGCTGACAGCTCAGAGCCTGAAGCCTGCTACGGATTCTGTGTCTCCCTCTCTCTCTGCCCCTCCCCTGCTCACACTCTGTTTCTTTCTCAAAAATAAATAAACATTAAAATTTTTTTTTTTAAAAGATTTGTTTTGGGCAAACTGTTTCAGTTAACTCTGCTGTCCTGGCATAATTATTAGTAGTGTCCCTTGAGTCCCAAAAGTATACAAGTTTAGACAATAAATGCTATGGCCATTCTACTTTTAATTACATAGGATGCTTTGATTTTTAGACAGGCATAATATGTTAAATGGTGCCATATAGAAAATAGGTTAGGATTGAAGAAGGTGTAGAAATCAACTGTTTGAAATTCCTCCCACCAAGTGAAAAGCATCCCTAGTACCCCAGAGAAGTCCATCCAGGAGCTTCTATGAACTAATTCATAACAGATAATTTACCAGGCGTGCCTGGGTGGCTTAGTCGGTTGAACATCTGATCCTTGTTTTCAGCTCAGGTCATGACCCCAGGGTCATGGGCTTGAACCCCACATTGGGCTCTGCACTGAGCATGGAGTCTGCTTGGGATTCTCTCTCTCTCCCTCTGCTCCTCTCCTCTGCCCACACATGCTCTCTCTCTCTCAAATAAAACATTGTTTAAAAATTTTTTAAAAAAAGAATATACCAAAGAACCTATTGTGTTCTTATACTTACCTTTTATTAATGCATTATTTCAATGGAAATATTTTTAAAAAATTATACAAGAGCAGAGCAAGTGAATTCTCCTCCTCTATGCATTTTTTCACCCATATATAGAATAGGAGAGTTTCCTGGAAGAGGTGATTCTCACTGTGAAATAAGTTCTTTTCAACCTCAGAAACTCAGAGGTAGCTGAAATAGGAGAGGGGAGAACAGTCAGTACAAGAAGTGAGAATAAAAGCATTCCTATAACAGATCTGACCTGTAGGTGGGATCAGTGTTATTTTTGTCTCAGATCCAAAACTGCTTTTTTCATTTAACATACATGCAAAGTTGGAATTATAGTTTTCATTACTGTTAACTTTTATTTCAAAAGTAAATATAGCAATTGTGAGCTAGTATATAGACACCTACAATAAGAGTAGATTTGTAGGCACAGTACAAGTGTAGCTGTGTGTAAGCCACTGTAATCCACAACTTGATTAAACTATACAATAGTTATACTTAACTTCTTAATTATATAGACTAAAATCAAATTCACCCCTTTGCAAAAAATATAGAATTCTTTTTTATGGGTCTACAGTGGGCATCTATGGTATTGTCTCCCGAGGTGGCTGTCTTCTCATCTGTGGGGCCACTGCTAATGTCTTTCCCATAGTTCAAGGGAGTCCTGGTTCCTGGGTACCATCTCCTCTTTGTAACTGTTGTTTTGTTCAAGTACAAATGTTTGACCCAAACTAAGCCAACCTGAGATCTTCCTTGGGACTTCTCATACTGTAATTGAGGAAGAATATCTTCCAGGAGGAGAAATGTGTAAAATATAAAATGTGTGAGCTGCCACCATCGTGTGAAAGCAATTGTCTACAATGATAGAGAGTGAAGCTGGAACAGGGAGAGAAATAGACACAAAGGGGAGGAAAAAAAATTGCCAGGATCTTATCAGTGATTCCTGATGAACAATTGTCTCCCTGTCCTTGTCACCTTCTCATGATTTAGCTCTTTCTTGATCTCACTGTTCCAGTGAAGTCCCTCCTTTTGCCTAAGCTAACTTGAGTTAGGGTCCAGATGGATGAAGCACCCTTATGATCTCAGCTGCAGTTTTCTCTGTTTAAAAAACACCCACTATAGGGGCGCCTGGGTGGCTCAGTCGGTTGAGTGTCCGACTTCGGCTCAGGTCGTGATCTCGCGGTTTGTGGGTTCGAGCCCCGCGTTGGGCTCTGTGCTGACAGCTCGGAGCCTGGAGTCTGCTTCGGATTCTGTGTCTCCCTCTCTCTCTGACCCTCCCCCGTTCATGCTCTGTCTCTCTCTGTCTCAAAAGTAAATAAACGTTAAAAAAAAATTTAAAAAAAAACCAAAAAACAAAACACCCACTATAGGATTTCCCCTCAGGTTATGCCCTCATCCGGCTTTGGGCTGAGCGTGGAGCCTGCTCAGGATTATCTCTTCCTCCTCTCTTTGTCCTTCCCCTGCTTGCACCCATATGCGTGCGCTCTCTCTCTCTTAAAATAAATCAATAAACTTAAAAAAAATACCCACTATAGGACAGTTCAGTGGCAAAAAGTTGTTTTTTTTTAATTTATTTTTTGTCACTTTAGGCTGGTAGCTATGGAATAGCTACGTCTACGGTCTAGTGAAAAGCAGAAGGAGGAGAAATTAAGGGAAGGAAGGAAACCCCACAAATCGTTTTTGTTTCCAAGGACAAAAGCAAAAGATGGCTCCTTTGTAGTTTGATGCTAAGAAATCTCTTAAAATCGAATTAAGGGTAAATAGATTTGTTATGAAAAGTAGAAGGAATGTAAAAATTTGGAGAGGATTTTTAATAATTTGTTTCGAGTGAACCAAAGCATCCATCAGGCATTTTTAATAGTAATTGAAAGGAAAAGCTGTATTTTGGATGTGTGACAGTATTGGGGCCCAGTTAGGTTTTAAATCATGCAAAAATATTTCAACCAGGATGAGCCATGTTAGGCTATGGTAATATACAATTAAAATATCTCAGAGACTCCACACAATGAATAATTCGTTCTTGCCATGGGTCCAGGATAGTTGTATTCCATGGAATAAAGTCTTGTGTTGGCAATTAAATGCTTTTGCCAGGATGTGATATCACTTCCACTCCCATGTCGTTGGTTTAACTAGCTTATGTGGCCGTGTCAGGCTTTGAAAGGTGGATACAAAGTATAAACCTTCCATGTTTCTGAAAAAGATAAACTGGACATACCTCTGAGTGGCAGGTAAATATCTACGACAATAGAATTGTGAACAGAAAATGTGGAACCCCAGATTCATCAGAGTCCCAATGTTCCATTTTACACTTGATCTCAGCCAAAAGGCCGAGAAGCAATCCCAATGTTCCATTTTAGCTCAAACCACTGGGTTTCCCGTTAGGAAGGTTTTCTGTTGATTTGGGGCGGGGACGGGGGGATCCTACTACCTCCCATGGTTCTGTAAGTCTAGTGTCTCCATCTATAGAAAGTACATAATAATTCCTCCCAGATACTTTTTTTGTGATGATTAAATGCAAGCAATAGTATGTAAAAAGAGATTTGAAAACTTGGCAGCACTATTTAAATATGGAATACATAACAGTGGTAATATTTGGTCTTTAGCCCCCCAAGTTTTCATGAAACACTATTTTCCTATTGACTATTCATATGATCCTACATTTAAATGTGAAAATATCCCGTTATAAGAGAACATACATTAAGAAATAATAAATGACCTTAAATAATATTTAAAACCATAACCTTTCTTCATTACTTATGATCCTTTACATCAAAATATTAAAAAAAGTTAATGTTTATTTTTGAGAGAGAGAGAAAGAGAGAGAGTGTGAGCAGGGGAGGGACAGAGAGAAAAGGTGACACAGAATCCAAAGCAGGCTCCAGGCTCTGAGCTATCAGCACAGAGCCTGATATGGTGTTGGAACTCACGAACTGCGAGATCATGTCCTGAGCCAAAGTTGGACGCCTAACCAACTGAGCCACCCAGGCACCCCTCAAAATATGTTTTTATTTCTTATTCAAACAACTTAAAATGTGAGCTTCTTTGTAAACTTGGGTTTTGAATAAATCTCACTTCCATTGATTAACAAACATGAAATATGTCACTAGAGTTTGTGTGTCCTGGGTTTTCTCTTCTAAATGCACATATTTCTTCTTTAATCCCAATTTATCAATAAGAATGAGAATTAGTTAATTCCTTTAGCAAGATAATTTACTGCTTTTTAAAAGAAACGTTAAATACACATTCCTCAGCTTCACAAATAAGGGAAACAAAAGTATTCCATGCCTAAAATATATTTTAATCCTAGACTGTTCCTTCAAAGTTTGTTTTAATTAGGATAGAGATATAAATGGGGCAAACTATTATGTCTTCTTTGAATTCCCATTAGAAAACTTTTGCTTAGTTTCAGGTGGTTATGTTTTGCTATGTATCATTAAGAAAATTTCCACTGATCTGTGACATAATATTTTAATCCCATGGGGATTTACAACTGTAATTTATAATGTTGAGGTTAAAAGATTAATTTCAAAGCAGCATTAAAATTACATATAGATATTCTTTTAATTAAAACAAATAATCAGACAAATTTATAGCAAGCACTTTTTGCATACAAGAGAATTCATGTAGCAGAAGTCGTCTTCCTGTAGATGATTTAGGTATATCCAGAGAATTAGATAATGTGAATAGTGCACTCAGAAAATATTTCTTCTCTACCTCCAGAGTATTTCTGTTTCTATCATTTCCATTAAAAAAACACACACTTTTGACATTTAACTAAAGTGTGTTTCTTATTGCCCCTTTTCTTCTATTCACTAATTCATATTACTCAGCTTATTACTGATCTTGCTTTTTCTTTAGTTGCTTTCCCCCCTACTCCTAATCTCTTATCCTGGATTCCTTTCCTTATCCAGTATCCTTGGATACTGTTATATTTATTTTCCTGCCTTAAAAAATTGCCAAAGGTAAATGACTTAAGGCATGTTTTGAAAACTCAAAGAATTTCAGTCTTAATCATTTTAAATCATATTACATAATAGATCCAGTCACTATTTTTCTAGGCCTCCATGATATTTTTCATGGTATTTATATCTAACTTGAATATACTTTACGACATTTTTTAACTATTCATGTGGAGATGCCGGAAATCATTAAGACAAAGTGCTCAGTAGAACCCTGTGCCATGATGGAACTCTTCTATATTTGCTCTGTGTGATATGGTAGCCACTGGCCACCTAGAGTTACTGAGCACTGCAATTCAACTAACGCAACTGAAGAACTTAACTGAATTGAATTAGTTTGGATATGAACAGCCATTGGCTATCACACTGGACAGTGCAGCTAGATGGTTAGCAAGGATTTACACATTTTACTAGCTAAGTTTAATTATACCTCCATCAAGAAGTGTTGACCATATTACCTAACAATGCACTATATTGATGAAGCCTGCATTCTGCTTTTACTCACTGTAATATGAAGAGACCACCAAAACAATCCAGAGAATAATGCTAAAGGCTTATGAATAGGTCAACCAGTGAATTACCAGACTTAGAAAATGCCATCTCCTCCCTGAAACTGACACTGGCCTTTTCCATATTTCTCTCCCTTCGTTCTTGCTTCAGTGGTCCCTTTCCTTTTTAAAATTCCCACATCAATGTATGCCTCTTTCATAGTTCTTGGCAGATTTTACCCTGTATTACTATTACTTACGCATCTGTTTTATGTCCCCTTCTAGACACTTTCAGTAGTGTAGGACTCAGAACAGAAATCTGGCTCAACCCAAAGCCAGCAGAAGACAGAAAATAACAAAGATTAGAGCAGAAATTAATGCTATTGAAACAAACAAACAAAAAAACCCAGTAGAACAGATCAATGAAACCAGAAGCTGGTTCTTTGAAAGAATTAACAAAATTGATAAACCACTAGCCAGTTTGATCAAAAAGAAAAAGGAAAGGACCCAAATAAAATCAACAATGAAAGAGGAGAGATCACAACCAAGACAGCAGAAATAAAAACAATAATAAGAGAATATTATGAGCAATTATATGCTAATATTTTAATCTGGAAGAAATGGACAAATTCCTAGAAACATATACACTACCAAAACTGAAACAGGAAGAAATAGAAAATTTGAACAGACCCATAACCAGTAAGGAAATTGAATGACTAATCAAAAATCTATCAAAAAACAAGAGTCCAGGGCCAGATGGCTTTCCAGGGGAATTCTACCAAACGTTTAAGGAAGAGTTAACACCTATTCTCTTGAAGCTGTTACAAAAAATAGAAATGGAAGGAAAACTTCCAAACTCTTTCTATGAAGCCAGCATTACCTTGATTCCAAAACCAGACAGAGACCCCACTAAGAAGAAGAACTATAGACCAATTTCCCTGATGAACATGGATGCAAAAATCCTCAAGATATTAGCCGAATGGCTCCAACAATACATTAAAAAAATTATTCACCACGACCAAGTGGGATTTATACCTGGGATGCAGGGCTGGTTCAATATCTGCAAAACAACGTGATTCATTGAATCAATAAAAGAAAGGACAAGAACCATATGATCTTCTCAATAGATGCAGAGAAAGCATTTGACAAAATACAGCATCCTTTCTTTCTTTTTTTTTTCCAATATATGAAATTTATTGTCAAATTGGTTTCCATACAACACCCAGTGCTCATCCCAAAAGGTGTCCTCCTCAATACCCATCACCCACCCTCCCCTCCCTCCCACCCCCCATCAACCCTCAGTTTGTTCTCAGTTTTTAAGCGTCTCTTATGCTTTAGCTCTCTCCCACTCTAACCTCTTTTTTTTCCTTTCTCTCCCCCATGGGTTTCTGTTAGGTTTTTCAGGATCCACGTAAGAGTGAAAACATATGGTATCTGTCTTTCTCTGTATGGCTTATTTCACTTAGCATCACATTCTCCAGTTCCATCCACACTGCTACAAAGGGCCATATTTCATTCTTTCTCATTGCCACGTAGTACTCCATTGTGTATATAAACCACAATTGCTTTATCCATTCATCAGTTGATGGACATTTAGGCTCTTTCCATAATTTGGCTATTGTTGAGAGTGCTACAGCATCCTTTCTTGAGAAAAACCCTCAATAAAGTAGGGATACAAGGAGCATACCTTAAGATCATAAAAGCCATATATGAATGACTTGATGCTAATATCATCCTCAAAGGGGAAAAACTGAGAGCTTTCCCCCGAACATCAGGAACAAGACAGGGATGTCCACTCTTGCCACTGTTCTTCAACATAGCATTGGAAGTCTTAGCCTCTGCAATCAGACAACACAAAGAAATAAAAGGCATCTGAATCAGCCAGGAGGAGGTCAAACTTTCACTCTTCGCAGATGGCATGATACTCTATATGGAATGCCCAAAAGATTCCACCAAAAACCTGCTAGAACTGATTCATGAATTTGGCAAAGTTGCAGGATATAAAATCAATGCACAGAAATTGGTTGCATTCCTATACACCAACAATGAAGCGACAGAAAGAGAAATCAAGGAACCGATCCCATTTACAGTTGCACAAAAAACCATAAAACACCTAGGAATAAATCTAACCAAAGAGGTGAAAAATCTATACACTGAAAACTATAGAAAGCTTATGAAAGAAATTGAAGAAGACACACACAAAAAAAATGAACAAAGATTCCATGCTCCTAGATAGGAAGAACAAATATTGTTAAAATGTCGATACTACCCAAAGCAATCTACACATTCAATGCAATACCTATCAAAATAACACCAGCATTCTTCATGGAGCTAAAACAAATAATTCTAAAATTTGTATGGAACCACAAAAGACCCCAAATAGATAAAGCAATCTTGAAAAAGAAAACCAAAGCAAGAGGCATCACAATCCCAGACTTCAAGCTATAATACAAAGCTGTAAGCATCAAGACAGTATGGTACTGGCACAAGAATGGACACTCAGATCAATGGAACAGAGTAGAGAACCCAGAAATGGACCCACAAACATATGGCCAACTAATCTTTGACAAATCAGGAAAGAATATCCAATGGAACAAAGACAGTCTCATCAGCAAGTGGTGCTGGGAAAGCTGGACAGTGACATGCAAAAGAATGAAGCTGGACCACTTTCTTACACCATACACAAAAATAAACTCAAAATGGTTGAAAGACCTCAGTGTAAGACAGGAAGCCATCAAAATCCTTGAGAAGAAAGCAGGCAAAAACCTCTTTGATCTTGGCTGCAGCAACTTCTTACTCAACACGTCTCGGGAGGCAAGGGAAACAAAAGCAAAAATGAACTATGGGACCTCATCAAAATAAAAAGCTTCTGCACAGCGAAGGAAACAATCAGCAAAACTAAAAGGCAACCAACTGACAGAATGGGGGAAGATATTTGCAAAAGACATATCAGATAAAGGGTTAGTATCCAAAATCTATAAAGAACTTATCAAACTCAACACCCAAAATAACAAATAATCCAGTGAAGAAGTGGGCAAAAGACATGAATAGACACTTCTCCAAAGAAGACATCCAGATGGCCAACCGATACATGAAAAAATGCTCAACTTCACTCATCATCAGGGAAATACAAATCAAAACCACAATGAGATGCCACCTTACACCTGTCAGAATGGCTCACATTAACAACTCAGGCAACAACAGATGTTGGCAAGGATGCGGACAAAGAGGATCTCTTTTGCATTGTTGGTGGGAATGCAAGCTGGTGCAGCCACTCTGGAAAATAGTATAGAGGTTCCTCAAAAAACTAAAAATATAACTACCCTACGACCCAGCAATTTCACTACTAGGCATTTATCCAAGGGATACAGGTGTGCTGTTTTGAAGGGACACATGCACCCCCCATGTTTATAGCAGCACTATCAACAATATGCAAAGTATGGAAAGAGCCCAAATGTCCATCGATGGATGAATGGATAAAGAAGATATACATATACAATGGAGTATTACTCGGCAATCAAAAAGAATGAAATCTTGCCATTTGCAACTACGTGGATGGAACTGGAGGGTATTATGCTAAGTGAAATTAGTCAGTCAGAGAAAGACAAAAATCATATGACCATTCATATAAGTACTTTAAGAGACCAAACAGATGAACATAAGGGAAGGGAAATAAAAATAATATAAAAACAGGGAGGGGGACAAAACAGAAGAGACTCATAAATATGGAGAACAAACTGAGGGTTACTGGAGGGGTTGTGGGAGGAGATATGGGCTAAATGGGTAAGGGGCACTAAGGAATCTACTCCTGAAATCGTTGCACTATATTGGGTGTAATATATGGGATGTAATATATTGGGTATAATATATTGGATGTTCTTCTAATTTGTATGTACATTTTAAAAAATAAAATTAAATAAAAAACAGAAATCTGGCTCATCTTTGTATTTCTTAGAGCACCTAGAATGATAAAGTTATATAATCAATATTGCATAGTGGCTAGATGTATGAAACGTCTGTCGTCCTGTGGAGGCTAACAACCTGAAGATGACTATCAGGTGGAGGTCTTCCAGAATCTCCACTGTCTGGCCAGAGCTTAAGTAATATGTGTGACCTCAGCCTGGAAAGGTTACCTTTGATTTCTGCTCACAAGTCGCTCTGGTGAACTCTGACTTCACACTCATTTGACACAGCCTTCCTCTGTAACCAGTTTGAATATTTCCTCTGCTTTGTTCTATTTCCTCCTTTTGCCATTTTTAACTCTAAAGTTACTTTTGGTGAGATTAATTTTGGTGGGAAGGCTGTTGTCTTCAAGTTTATATTTTTATAGAGTGTTATGGTAAACTACTAGGACCCATTAGAGGAACCTCCATTACATTCTTTTTTATTGTTAAATCTTCAGCGAATCCCCTTTCCAGATGGATTTTTCAGCGTCTAAAATGCAATCCGTAGCAGTTATGAGTTGGTAAATTTGTGGCATAATGAGACAAAAACAACCACACAGTGAACATCAATGTTGCAGGCCAGAGCAAACAGGTGAACACACATTGTTTAATGACTTAGTGCGCTGGGGTTACAAATGCAATGATATTTCCATGCTGGTCTCTGAACTGTCTCTGCTGAACATCTGTGTGCTAGGAATTATCCGTGCTCTGTCCCTTTGACCTGTTTCATTTGAACTATTCTGGATGTGATTTTTTTTTTTAGCCATTAAATCTAAGTTCAGGGTGTGAATCACAGCTGGGCGATGATAGGTAATTGGACAGGGAACTTACCAGGGGCATGAGAGCATCAGAGATCCCATGTTCTCAAAGGAAAGAATTTTTTTTCAGAAAAAGGAAAGTAATATTGGGAAGGGACTTTTTTTCCCCCCCCTGGAGAAAGAAAGTAGATTTTTCAAAGAAATTCTGCTTCAAAAATGGGCCAAATGTTTTAACAGAGTGCTGAAGATTACGGAGCCAAATAGTAAATCACAGTATTTTCTCAACACTTAAATTAATGAATCTTTTCAAAGCACATGCTATGGGAATTGGACATGGAAGGAGATAATCTATCCTTCACCATGGGATACTTTGTCATGATGGAAATCACAGCACTCAGTAGCTACAACTCTTTCATGCATAATGACTCAATATACTTTTAGGAAACGAAAGTGGGAAACCATTGCAGCACTGTCTTTTAGAACTATTCCTTTTAGGTTTATAAGTGTAATAGACACTTTCTTTTGATTGGGAAAAGATGATGTTTTTGGCCAATTGCAGAAAAGAGTTTCTTTTCCCATGCATATTATCAAAGTATTTGCACTTAAAGAACAGAGCCAAAGTAAAATGTGTATTTGTCCCACAAAGAGCACACTCCAAGGATGGTGAGATGTGAATAGTTTTTAGAGTATGCCAATGGGGTTTTAACACACAATGGACAGAGAGCACTCTCTTAGATTCATTCAGCAGCCTTGACCCTGGTCCCAGGATAGCAATTTTGAACGAAACAAAATAAACAGTATATTAGTGAATGGAAGATATCAGGGTGCTTCACAGGTTTCAGTTTTACCTAGTAAATATTTGTGTAGCAATTTTCAATTAAAATTTCTGATAAAGTTGGGGCACCTGCGTGACTCAGTGGGTTAAGCATCTGACTTCAGCTCAGGTCATAAACTCACAGTTCATGGGTTGAGCCCCGTGTCAGGTTCTGTGGTGATAGTTCAGAATCTGGAGCTTGCTTGGGTTCTGTGTCTCCCTCTCTCCACCACTCTCCCACACGCTGTCTCTTTCTCTCTCTCAAAAAAAAATTCGGATAAATTTTATTCAAAAATTAAATAATTTTAATCCTATTAGCTATATATTTATGATACACACTGTAATGTCACTCAGAACTCAAACCACTTTACCAAATACCATCTTGCTCAATTTTATGATGTTGCCAAATGGAAAAAATAAATTGCCTTAAAAATAGAGAATTTCAAATGGAAATATATTTCCCTGAAATTTGTGAGTCTTGCTTTGATGAGTTAATTCCTTCCCAGTCCTTAAATCTTTCTCAGTAGTTTGTTACTAGGAGAAATATTTAGCATATGGTTTAAGAGCCGATAGTTTGGTAAATAGTTGACCTAAGGGTTTCATTTGGCCCCAAGCTTAGGATGAGTCAACAGTGCGACACAGATGGTGAAAAAATAGATCTTACATAGCATTAACAGAAGTATCATCTCCAGATGTTCTCACAATACTCTGGAAATACTAAAAGGACATTGACAAGATGATGAGTTTCTGCAGGAGGGGTGACCAAGAGGGTGGGGGGATTTAAAAGCCTTATCATCTGAAGAATGGTTGGTGGGATGGAGCATATAGAACTCAGAAAAATATAAGTTTAGGTGATTATAGTTATACTCTTCAGATATATACATATACGTCTATCTATTTCTATATATACACCAATATCTGTATCTATATCTTATTAATGGGAGAGCAGACTCACTCTATATGGCTTCAACAGGCAGAACCGGATCAATGGTTGGGAGATAGATGTTTCAGCTCCATTTAGTGAGGTCTCACTGACCATCAGAGGTAATAAATGGAAAGGGGTTTTTTAAATAGAAGTGAATTGCTGTTGATGATAGTGTCCAGGAAGAAACTGAGGAATTACCTACCAGTGATTTCATAGGTAATATTTATATCTTAGGAGATAGATCATCCTTGATGGCCTCTAATCTCACAATTCTAAGATACTGTAGAATCTTTAATAATCTTTTATTTGTTATTTATTTCAGATAAATCACTTTCATTAATTTTATTAAGCTAAGGAAAAGAAAAATGTAGATATATCTTTTATAATAGAGGCAGTGAATACTTAGCAAAACATTCAGAACAACTAGAAATATTTCTGAGTATGACTCTGGAAAAACGAAGGTAAAAGCCAACAATAATTGTGTCTTTAACTGCCTTTAATTCAAATCAAACCACTAAAAATTCACTTTATGAACTATATTTTTATCTCTAAGCCATTTGAGTTTTTTATATCGGAACTCCGGACAACTCTAGATTGGGGTCTGGGTTAAGAAGTTCCAAATGAGAGAGCCAGATGTGGGCAAGGCAGGGGGCTTGACTAGGTGTCAGGTTAGGAATATTCAGGAGCCAGGCAGGCAAGCAGGATGGTGAACAAAACTATTAGAGGGTAAGTACAAGGGGATAACCTAAGAGTCCTTCAATCATGAAGCAATCCTTTTTCCCTGGAAGAAAGGTCCTTGTTGGGGCCTACAAGTGGATGCAGGAAGTGCAAGAGCCCGGCAGCAGCCGGCCCAGGTAGCCACAGTCATATCACTGCTCCAGCTGTGCTGGCTGCCAAGTATCTGACAAATTGTTTAATACCCGGAATTCATGGGACTAAGTTTTTATTCAAACATTTCACAATACTGAAGTCCTGCTGAACACAGTTTCCATCCGCAGCTCCGCATCATGTCTTCCTATGGCTGTCCATGACACGTCTTTCCTCAAGTGCCCCACATGGCTCCTGACTGTGGGTCTTGAACACAAACACTTCAGACAGCTGGAGCGCCAGGGTGCCAAATGAGGCAACTTATACTCTTAAATAATCGTCCTGCACTTTGACTTGAACCTTGGGTAACTTTCCACATTATGTTTTATCAGTGTGTAGAACCAGACAGAAAACAGGACCTCTGGGATCCTATTGAGGGTAAGGATTCATTTGCCCCTTGTTAACTGATTTCATTCATTGCTCCAATTTAGAATTGATTGGTACTTTCTGTATAGTTTGCATTCTCATTGGGTAAGCTTAGAGCTTCTTCCTCACTTTTCCCTATTCAGTTCATCCGTTAACGCTATCATCAGAGTTCATGTTTTAAAGGCCAGATATAATTATGTAGTTCCTTTGCTAAAAATCATCTGTGGTTCTTCACTGTTTACTTCTTAGCAAAGCAGTCAAGTGGCATTTCTCTGCCACCTGTCTTATGCTTTGCGTACTCAGATTTTACTCACGTTACATAAATACAACATGTGGGTTGACACCTCTGTGTTTGTTTCTTCATGCTGATTTTTATTATTGGGATGTCTTTTCCCTCTTGCTTTCTTCCCTGCATCTTTCTCCTCCACCTTTCTGCTGGATGACATATCATTTATACTTCCCGCCTGAACAAAAGTCTACCTTCTCTGAAAAGTTGTAACTGACTTTAAAAAAATTAATTATTACCGCCTTTGTGTTCCTATGTCTGCCTCTCTATTGGTGAACATGGTCATATTGTAATATAATTTTGTTCTGTATGAACCTTTCTTCCTTCTAGACTGTGAGCTCCCTAAGAGTAGGGACAATGACATTTATTTTTGTAGTTTCAGAGTCTGGTACATAACAGATATACACTAAGTAATTTTTGAACACTTATTGAGTTGTATTTGTTCACTATTATCATTTCTTGGTCCCTTCTGGCTCTAAATGCCCATGGTTCTCATTGGCACTATGGTAATATAAATATTATTATACAGTTCAGACGGAATTTCTCCACTGAACAAAGTCTTAATAAATGGCAAGTTAAATTGCCTTGTGGCTTGCTAAATAGAAAAATCCCAGTCCAGAAACTGTATGCTACTAGGTTAGTTTAACACTTATTGGCTTTCCAAAGTCTATATGGCTTTTGGTTGTTGAAAGAGAGACTACTGGTCTCTTCCTTCTCTGTAGGATTCAACTATGGTTTTTGTGGAGACACCATGGGGACATAGACAGACAGTGGGTCTACATATATTTTGTGAGACTTCTTCTCTTGCTGCCTCCCTACTCCTAATCTTGATAAAAATGGAGTATAAGTATGAGAGGTATATGAAGTTATTTGTCCCCTCCAACAAAATGAATTCCCCACGAGTGGATAGTGTCACAATTATATGAAATGAGTTGGCTAATGTTGATAAACATCTGTGTGATATTTTATTATTTCATATATTTATCATTAAAAAAAAAAGCATTCTTAACACTAGAATAGGTCTGGATAGCAGCCTAGAAATGAATGTCACCATTAAATACCAGAAAAAGATGATCTCGTGGCAGTTGTGAATGGCCAGGGAAAATATGTTCCATTCTGACAGTCAGCATATATACATCGAGTCTGAAACACACAGGAATTTACTCCTTCCTCCATCCATGTTCCTTCAAAACAATGGCAAGCTCATATCTGACATCAAGTGTTTCCTCTTGGGTTTTGCCTAAGCCCCAACTTATTATTTCTGGCATCTTTCTCATCAGTGCCTAGCAGTTGCAGCAGCAGGATTTGGCCAATAATGGCTCTGGCCAATGGGTGTAACTGGAATTGAGGTAAATTCAGAAGGGTTCATCTGTTTATCATAGCAGCACCCAGCGGTGGGTCTGTTAGCATTTCCTTTCAAAACTGTCTTGCTGAGAGGTTTGAAGTTTGATCTTTTCAATTTTCCACTGGCTTAAAATTCATCATCAGAGATATTTGGTTTTTGTATTAAAATCTAGGATGGTCAAAACTTTCAGAAATACTGTTTGGTGAATAATTCTTCACTGGATTCAGGGTGTGGGGAAAGAAATAAGACCTACTTAGTCTTCCTATTTCTCTTTTGTGTGATTCAGATTATTAAGTGCATAAACATTTTGCCATTGTGTCACTTGGAGGGAATGAGTAGTGACCTAAAGGAGAAGGTCAATTTTCTTAAAAATTTATACCAAAGCTACTCTGCTGGATGAGGGTTTTTAACTATACCCTGGTTTATAATCTTGACTACATAACACTAAATTGACAACAGATTCATTCTATTGCCTAAGGACCAGGGCTTTTAGGATGCTTACTATTCTTATTGATCTGAAAAAAAGATTTATATCAATCTTTCCCATGAAGTACTACAAGAATTTGGCAGAGGCATCCTATTGCATGAGTGTCAGAGTAAATCTTGGCGTGTTCATGTCCATCAGAGTTCACCAGTGTGGCTTTAGTTCCACCACGAGAATATAAGATCCAAAAATAAGTATCCCAGATTCCAAACATCTACCAAGGAGTCTCTGGGCCTCTTTGAAGTAAGAGCTACCACTTATTGAGTACTCTCACATTCAAGAAATGGCACTAGACATTTCTTCTGATTGCTTTACTTTATCCTCACAGCAGCCCTGCAAGATGGGGATATTATCCACATTTAGCCAATAAGTAATGTGAAAGGCTCAGAAAGGTCATAAAGAGGCATATAAAGGCATAGAGGCAATAAAATGAGGCACAAAAATCACGATTTCAGTATATTTGACTCCAAGTCCTATGCTTTATCTTCTATAGCAAGCAGCCACTACGTATTGCAAAATTGCATATGTACTATAGAAATTGACCTTTTAAAGAAATCTTACCCAATTTGTTGTGGGTAATTACCAAAACTTTTTTTGTTGTTGAAACATATTTTAATTATTTGAAATGTTGTACACTATATATTCTAAGAGATGATCTGATTCTAGTATTCCTATTGTATGGCCTAAATAATTTCTTAACTAGTGCCCATGGATAAGTTTCACGGAATCAACAACATCCTTTGCAGCTGAAGGCCCATTTCATGTGTATTTGCAAACATGCATTTTTTAAAAGGGCCAAATGTCCAGTCTCTTATCATATTCCTTGGGGGGGAAAGTTTAAGGATTATTGCTCTAAATAGTTGGAAAATTTACTGCTTAAAAATAAAGGGACATATTTCAAAAATATTTCCACTACTTCAGAGAACTTACAGCAACATTTTTCTACTCCTTTCCCTGTTGAAATAGATGGAAATCTGGGAAAAAAGGAAGGAGAATCTGGTAAATGACAATGAAGAATTTTTAAGATTGCAATATTTATTGGAACCACCCAATTTGACCTGTAAATCCTGGAAATTGGGCTTTATCTCTGTGGCCAATAAAATTAAACTTGTCTATAATTATTTACTAAGAAGTTAGTTCTGTAATTTATATAGTCCAGACCTGTGTCAGCTGCTAACACTTAAGTGTAAAAGTGCTGTGTGCAACACGCAGGAAGTCACAGGAGAAGTGAGGTTACTCAGTGCCTCTGAAAAGAGAGAGCTGGAAGGGTGGCTGGCTCAGGCTGCCTAGTTATTGAGATTAGGTGGGTTTTGGCTGCATGACTGAACCCTTGGTAGGCTGCACAGCCACAGTCCCCAGAGTGGTCCACAAATTCCTGAGTGTATATGATGACTATCTCAAGGGCATGAGAGAACATCTATAGTTTTATGGAAATCAATATCCAAATCTTCAATTTTCATTAATCATTCTTAATGTGGGCCAGTCTGAGAACGCCCCTTTCTTGCCTGTCTGTTCACAGTCACCCAGTTTGTACTTCACCAAAAAAGGAAAAAGGGGCATAGTCCTCGCCCATGCCTATTCTCACCACGGTGAACTGTCCAGAGTGGGAGAATCTCCAGAAGGAAATGAAGGACTGAAGGAACAGCAATAAAGCCGTTGGTAGTGAGAAAGGGAATGATAAATTGGTATGGTCAAACCCTTTGAAATGTAATCGTTTTCCAAGTACAGTAAAACCTTGGATTGTGAATAACTTGTTCTGTGAGTGTTCCACAAGACAAACAAGCATTTCTAATAAATTTTAACTTGATAAACAAGCAGTGCCTTGCAATGCTAGCAGTACATGATGCCAAACGTCACATGATCACAACTGAGCCAATTGTTCTCTCTTTCTCTCACTGGGGATTGTGGGTGATCATCTCCCATGCTCGGATGCTGGTCTCAGGTCATGGTGCTTGGCAGAAAACAGTGAATTTCCAGAACATTGGAAAGTGCCCACAACTGGCACAACTGTGTTTGTTGTCACTTCAAAGCACCTATGGACAGTCCTTTGCTTTTCCGTACAAGAGTAATAAGGTTAGGAATACTTTGTTTCATTCTAGGTCATTGGATAGGTTCCTTGTTAAAGTTGCACGGAAAGAAAAAGCTTCCATTGAGCCAATAGATAGCAGTGATTCCGTTAGTGGTAGTGAAAGTCGTCCTACACAATAACTCTTCTCTCTCTTGTCTCCCTCACACTAGCCATGAAGGTTAATTTGTTCATTTTTCTTTATATTTTGTATTTTATTTATTATTTTTTATTGTATTACAATATTATAATCATTTTTATATGGATTTTTGGGGGGTCGTGGAACAAATTATCTGAATTTCCATTATTTTTTTTTATGAGAAAATTTGCTTTGATATTCAAGGGCTTTGGATTATAAGCATGATTCCGAGATGAATTATGCTCACAAACCAAGGTTTTACTGTATTTGCTTACAACACAACTGAAAGAGAACGTAATCAAGTTATTATATTACATCAAAGAATTATTTTTTTGTAACTAGATGTACCATGTGATTTTTGGCCTGTACCTGAGAAGGAATTTAGAGAATTAAGGAACACTACTGAATTCTTTTCATTCCTATCTATTTTTTAATGAGTTTTTTTCTCCCAGTGTTTTGTTAAATAAGGAAAGAGTAATAAAGCGGCTGCAGGCCTTCCAGCAATAAATAATATTTATCCTTGAACATGTAAGCTAATTTCAACAGTCCCATCCATTTCATGAAAAGATGCATTTCCAAAAAAATGCTTTTTATAATTAGCAATTATGTATTCATTATTAATATGTATATTGTTTTAATCAATTGTCTACTACTATTAATAGTACTGATAACTCAATCCAGAAGAAAAATCATTTAAAACTTATAGCCTTATGATCATAGAAAAGTTTAAAAATCTCTAATTTCAATTTCTGTACATATTCTATACAGAGCAAAGTGATAGCATGAAAAAGAGTCTCAAGCTTAAAAAATAATATTTAAATAAAATTTTCTAGTACATGTGGAAAGGAATAAAAGTTCAGTGAAAAAATGGAATAGTGTGAAATTGCGGTCTGTTAAAAAAGAGATTGTCCTGTGTTTTCTACATGGGCAATGGCCAGTGAGTATCAAATATTTTTGGTATTAGATTTAATTGGATACATTTAAAAGAGCAATGAAATAGTACTGCAGAAATGTTTATATTTATAGCACACTATTCCTTACATCCTCTAAAACCAGTGGGGGTGGATGGTAAATTTGTAACAAGTACCCCAGGGGGTCAGATCCCCCGGTTTGTAGCATTTCCTGATTTCCATGGTGTAAATATTTCCACCATAGCTGATTTCAAGCTATCAACAGTTTAACAACTGAATGGCAAAATTCCTGAAAACTTAACAAAGCTGTATAAGCCAGTTCCAGCACACTGTTTATAACATAACACTGAGTGTCAAAATAAAAATGTGTGAAGGCTATATCATTTTCAAATCCCTTCATTTGGAAGCCTTGCTGAAATTTTTATAATAAACTTTTTTGAAATATAGGTGAATCTTCAGTCCTATGTGCACCCTGAACCCCTACTTTATTTACAGAGGCCTTGTCTTTTTCTTCTGTGATCATTCCCCAAATTACATATACCTAAAAATTACCAATGGAACTTTGAAAAAGCTTAGATTTTAGGGCCCCACGTCATATTTAGTAAATGAGAATCCCCAGTGATGTGGTCCATCTATATTTATTTTAGCACGTACCACAAATGACCCGGAGGCAGGCGGCCCAGTGCTCCTGCTGCACTGGGAAATACTGGCCTATAGGGTCAAAATAAGGAAAATAGGAATCAAGATAGAAATCTTCTCTCTTTTAATGTAACATAATTAGAAAGCCTTAATGGACCTGGCTATGTGTTTCGTTTACTAGAGAGCTTGGGGACATAGCTGGCTATGTGTTTCTTTTACTAGAAAGTTGTGAGACTATTTTCTTCTGTATTAAATGAATAATTAATTCCTGGAGTTAAGTTTTTTAATTTTGTTAATGTTAATTTATATTTTGAGAGAGAGAGACTGAGCATGAGCAGGGGAGGGGCAGAGAGAGACACAGAATCTGAAGTAGGTTCCAGGCTCTGAGCTGTCAGCACAGAGCCCGTCACGGGGCATGAACTCACAGATTGTAAGATCATTAACCGACCGAGCCACCCAGGTGCCCCATTCCTGAGTTAAGTTTTGAAGCAACCTTTTATTATGGACGGGGCAACAAGATAGGCCATTTTCTGGGATGACTTTAGAAAGGAATGGTAGTGCCTGAGATTTTGACCAGAAGCCAAGGAATGTCCCTTGGAAGCATCGCAGCTCCTGAAAATTCTGTTTCTGCACCTTACCCTGGAACCCCTATTCTTGTCCCCCATCAGCCTTTGTGGTTTTTCCCCACAGTGCACAACCAACCAAAGTGGGTAAGAATGAAATGAAATTTGAAAGTGTTGTCTAAAAGTTAAAGGCTGTATTTTACATATAAAGAGAACAAAGCATTATTTTAAATCCAATCTGATATACAAGAACAGCAGCAAATGTCCCTCCCTAGATGTGTATTTGTGAGTCCCACACTCAGCATTCTCTGGGACCCATAATGTGATTACCTGCTTGATAAGAGCAGGGCTGTTCTACGGGAAGTCAGTTCTAAAGATGATTAGCCATGAGGTTCTTGGGGTCTCTTTTCCATGGCTGCATAGAATCTTAGTCCTGTAACTAGATGTGCAGAACTAATCCTGAGCTGGCCTGCATTTCACTGGGTCTCAGAACCCCATCTTGGTATGCACCAGTCATCTGACACCTTAGTTGTGTGCTCTTAGCATTGTCTGTGTCTATGGATGATAGTGACTCCGTCACATTTACTATAAGTAGAAGAGAAATGTATCAAACCTCAAAGGAGAACACTACTCTCCCTGACTCCCACTTTCCCACCACTGACCTCCGGTGCCGGTGCCTGGAATAGGTTTTTCAGTAAATGGTTCCATTAATTAATCCAAGTACAGGACCAAAGATGGTCTGAGTCCTTTGTGAGGGTGTATGTAATTGCCCCTCACTACTCAGAGTAGCAGATAGCCTGAGAGGACAGGGGCCCGACAGTTGGATGGGGCTTTCCACTTGAACTTCCTTTGTTGCTCTCAGGAGGCCCTTGGAATATAAAGTGCTTACTCATAATCATTATAGGAGGTTATATTCTCGTTCTGGGCATATTAAAGCATTGTGTGAAGAATTACTATTAGACATTTCCTGCTGAGACATTCCCAGGTGCTAGAGAAGTTGACTGCTTGCTATGAGAAAACATATTACTCATTTTAATAAGTACAGTGTCTTTTGTCTTAATAGCTAAATTCCTAATTGAATGTTATAAACAGATATAAAAGTACAGCAAATAATATAACATCCATTATGCTTAGAGATACAATAAAATATTACAGATTTAATGGAAGACTGTATTGCTCTTCCTGGTCCCATTCATTCACCTTTTACCCTTTCTAGAAGGGGCCTCTCTCTTAAGGGTTGGTTTGTTTCTTCCTTATGCATGATTTTATATTTTCACTATATGCATACATATACGTAAATAATATGACATGATGAGTGTTTTGAAACTTTATGTATGTGGAAGAATATTGTATATATCTCAGTCTGCATTTTTTCCATGACATTGTTGGAAATATTTATATACTTAGTATATAGTTTTATATAGTGCAATTTTATTTATTTTTCTTTTTTCACCAGAGGTATAATATACTTCAGTGTATTTGTTTATTTTAGCCTTTTTCCTAGTCTTTTACAATTGCAAGGACTTATAAAATGAGCATTTTTGTATAGGCCTCCTTGTGCATATGAGTGCAAAATTTTCTAGGTTTCATACCTAGAAATGAAATTGCTAGGTCAAAGATCATCCTTATCCAATCAACTTTACCGTGTGTTCAAGATCATCCAACGTGTTACCTTCTAAAAGTTTTAAAGTTCACTGGGCACATTTTTATTTTTAATCAATCTAAAATTAATTTTCTATGTTGTGTGAGGCAGGGATCACTATTTTGTTCAACATGGAAAACCATTTGTCCTAGAAAGATGTATTGATTTTTATCTTTTCCACACTGGATTTTATCCAACTTCTGTAATATACCATTATCCACATTTCTGGGTTCTCTATTCTGTTTAACTCATCATCATCCACTTCTGTACCAATTCCAGAGAATCTTAATTATTCTAGTTATATAATAAATTTTAATAGCTGATCAGAAACTTCTTCAAAATATCTTAGTTATTCTTGAACATTTATTATTTTATATGATTTTTTTTAGCACCTTCTGAAGTTTTGCACATATTCCTCTTAGGATTTTTATCAGATTTGCATTGAATTATAGATTGATTTTAGAAGAATCATTACCTTATGACACTGGAATTTCTTACCTATGTAGGACTACTTTTATATCTTTCAACTTTATTTTATTATATCTTGCACAGTAGATTTTTGGATTTATTTTTGTGTATTTGAAGGTTATTTTGTTATTGTCATTATTTTCCCCCATTACCAGAATTTATTTTACTGTTCGGTACTCGATAGGCCCTTTTCAATCTGAGTCCTATGCACTTAGATAACCTAGAAAAATTTGTGTATTATTTTTTATTTTATTGTCTTGGTTCTATCATTCTGAAGTTTCTTTAAACAGACATTGAACTTTTGTTAGTTTTCCGTGTCCCTTAGTTCTTCAAGTTCTTTGTCTTTTTGCTCTGTATTTTACAAAAAGTTACCTAAAATTATCTTCTAGATTATAAATCTACTCTTCAGGGATGTTTATTCTAAAATTTGTCTTGTGTACTGAATATTTCAATTTCAGTAATCATATATTTAATTTCTAAGAACTCCCTGCTGATTGCTTTTTTTTAAATTAGCAGACTTTTCTTCTTTTATGAAGTAAATATTATTTTGTATCCCTGTGGGTGCTTTTACATACTTTAAAGTTCTCTCTATTCTCTGTATTCTTTTCTTTTCTTCAGGATCAGGTATACAGTGTGTTGATCTTTGTTTTTTCCTTTGTTTTTTTTTTTTTTTCTCAAAAATATGTTGTCTTTTATTGTCTACATTTTTGCATGAAGGACTAGGCTAATTGGGATAGGTAGTGAGCATGAATTTTGTCAACTGTTTGGGATGTATAATGGGACCAAACAGTACTCCACCCAATTTCCAGAATAAAAAGGTCCACACCGTACAGCATCTCATGTACTTTCCTCCTGGGCCTACTTGTTTTGCCTTTTTTTCCCCATCTGTGATTGCTCTTGAGATCTGGAGCGCCTCTGTCTAAACACACAGACCTCTGTAGCAACCCGAGCTTTTATTGCAGTTCGGCCATGCAGTAGCCGTACGACCCTGGGCAGGCCACCTGATGTCTCTGTTTTTCATTGAAATGGAGAAAGTAGCAGGATCAACCTTGTAGGGTTATTGTGCATAATAAATGAGTCAATACACATAAGCTGCTTAGAACAGGGCCTGGCACATAGTAGGCACTTTATTAGCATTAGTAGTTCTTGTTATTTATGTTTTTATTTCAGTGATGACATAAATTGGTATTTATGTTATCTAAATGCTGACATAAATTAGGCCCCATTATTCTTAAAAGAGAACCCCCCTAAGATTACCTACTTGATTTCGAGAACAATTCTCAGGTATTAGCCTCCGTATACACAGTGCTGCACAGCTTAGTGAAAGAGTGGAGAGGGACAATAGAGGCAAAGCTCTTAGGCAACTGTTTTAATTTTTCACTTTGAAGTATCCGAAACCTCTCTCACTTTTCTTCTGTGTGGTGGTTTGACTCCTGCTTCTCCATTCTTAGTCTCCCTCAAGCCTCTCCACTTGCTGTTAATCTTTCAAGAGCTCCTCAGATTTTCTGACTTACTTATTCCGTGCTTCCTCATTTCTTAATGAAATGGTAGATTTATCCTTTGTTAGAAGTCTTCACCTCTTCTCAAGAATTGTGTTGTGGGAAGTGAGATAGAAAATTCCATTTCTTCCACAGCCTTGACCCCAATGCTCTCTTTAGGATTTTGCAACAAGAAAACCGCGAGCGACCTCGGTGGGAGCCTGTTTCACGAAGTGACGGAAGGAACGAGGGTTTGGAGGCTGAAGGGTGAGGAGTGGATGCAGCCAGAGGCCGCAGCGGCAAGTACGGACAAGTGCCTGTACAATAAAACAACATTTCCAAATTAGATAACGGCACTCGAGGTGAGGTGTAGCTATGATAGATGTATTCGAAGTATCATTTACTATTTCTGAGGGACCGAGAGCATGCAATGCAGCACGTGTTCCCTGACTGTGGCAAAGGAGCACTCACGGGGCTCGAGAGGCTGGAGGCTCTGGGTCCAGCAGCTGTTCAAACACAGACTTGTTAAGTCGCTTTGGGTGAATTACTTAGCCTTGTCTCTAGAATATTATTTCCTGTCCCCTGCCCACCTCATCGTTGCTCTGTGAGGATTCATAAGCAAGGCACTTGAGGTTTTTTGGCTTCTATATACATATGGTCTGCCAAGGTTATACACTGATAGAGCTATAATTACACATCTACCCTCTGAGAATACATTCTCTAAGGCCAGTGTTTTTGAGAGATTCATGGCCCACCTACGTTCAAATTACCTGGGTTTTGCTGTTGAAGAGATTCCTGAGCCAGAGCCCAAACCTACTGAATCAGAATTTCTACGGATGGGTCTGATAATCAGCATTTTTTCAGTTTTTTCGTTGAGTCTTACCCAGGCTGAGATGGGAGGACCAGTGCGGTAGGCCAGGGGGGCTCTCCACGCCTGCCAACAAAAGAGCTGGTTAATGTTCCTGTCAAGTTACATTTATTTTTATGTCAAAGGACAACCAGCGTTTAAAATAGGAAACTGATTTTTAAATCGGCATAATTAGGATACTCTTAAATGACAGCAACTAAACTTTTGGGGGGGGGGTGGAATTGGCTTGCTCTGTCACATACACTTATGGATGATAATGTCAAAGTGTGGGAGACTGTCCTCCATTTCTTTCGCCTTCATTTTGGAATGTGTTGCTACCACATTGAATACAATTTTCGAGGCAAAATGTGACAGCTTGAGAAGTCATTCGAGTCTTCTTTTTCTCTTGGTTCTCCTCTGTAGGGGGGACTGGGTAAGAAGGAACTTGGGTCTCCAGGCCCTTCCCATCTATCACTGTAGGCAAATGATAGAAAAGGGGGAAACCACTCTGGCCAAACAAAACTTGTCTAAGAGGCCCAGCCCCAGAAACCTCGTCAGGAACTGCCAACAGTTCTAATGAGACTCTGTGGTTTAAAGAGCCTGGGGACTGGAACCATATGGACACACGGAGGAAATCCTGTTAACTACCACCAGGTCAGTCATTTGACCTAGGGCTCTTTATTGTGAGAGAGGTGCTTTGCCTTACCCCTCCGCTGCTGCTGTGGCCCACGGAGCCTGGAGTCAGTGTGGACCCTGCACCCTCCAGGGCAAGGAGAAGTACCGGAAGCTCCTACATCCTCCACTTCCTCTTTTGTGCCCCTGTCCCCTCACTGATGCGCGAGAACAGTCCAACCACCTGACCCACACTGTGAAGATCCTTGAGTCTTACCTTAAAGGAAAAGCAAGCAGTCGAGTGTCCTTATGCTTTGGTGAATAGTTTCTCTGTCATTTACTTCACAGTTTTGATTCTAACACAATCGATTCCACTATATCAAACGTCTTAACAGAACAAAACAAAAAAACCCTCTTTTTTTTTTTTTAACAAAATGAGAAATTTCTTTGAAATGATTACATTAAATTTATTGTTTGTATGCTTTTGAACCCTTCATGGAATTTTCATTCCAGTAACTGTCATATGGAAATTTTCTTTCACTAGAAGGATTAATAGTCCTTTAGCTTCCTGTCAGGATCTTACAAATATGCTAATGAGATCATGGGTATTTTAACAGTCAGCATTCAGTCCTGAACCGGAAGCGGAACAGTTCCATATATAATTATCATTATAATAGCAAATCATTACCACATATATCGAGCCGTGGAACACTATGGGTCTTACTCCTTTGAGGCCTTTCCTATAGATAGATGAGGAAATACCTAAACATGTGGAAAACGTTTCAGTGAGTGATTGCTCTTATAGACAAAAGTCAAGTGCATGTTGTACTCATCTGGGAACTTCTTTATTTGGTCTTTTTCTGAGAACACATCATTGGAACTTCATTAAGTGTGAGCTTCGATTTTGTTTAAGAGTTAGGACTAGTATTATCTCATCAGAGACTTGATTTCAACATTTTCCCAGGAATTCTTCAGCAGTAGTAATGAAGAGAGCAGGTATTTTCATTCAAAGTAAAGTAGAGAATTGAAGAGACCTGGTAATTCAGAAAGAATTGGTTATTTCAGTGCTGAACACTAGCTTGTAATAATTAGCAAAATCTAACATCTGACAAACAAGCACATCTTTGTTTTCATCTTGCAGGGAAGGCAATGAGACCTTAATGAGTCTCTCTGTGTATAAATGCGGTAATTATTCGAGATTTTTTTTTTCCCAGCCCTCACTCTTCTCTTCAACCTTTCAGTCAAGGTTTTGGGTTTCCCACTGTCCATGTAGAATTCTATCAGATAATGGGTAACTGAGAGGGAAAAAGGCACAAACTCACTGAAATTGTCAGGATGCTTGCTAAGTCAGAACATAAATGAGTTTTCACCTATTTTGGTGACAAATTGCATTACATATTTGCCAATAATACTCTCAGCATTTTAAGTCCACAATGATAATATGAATTGTGAGTTCCTTCAATGTACAAACCAAATTATATTTCTCCAATCTTTCCATACAGACATGCTTTCTGCCTGGTGCACAGAAATTACTTCGTAAACGCATGTGAATTAAATGAAGTTTGCCACTTCTGTTTTATAACTCATTCAAAGGCACAACTGCAAAGTTAGATACTGCCAAAGAGAGTGGTTGTGGCCCTTGAAGAATAAGAATTCGAAAGTGAATTTTCCCTTCAATACGATGTTCATGATCTGAGGTCCTGGGGATTAAGGGAACATTGCTTTGGAATGCTTTACAACATGAATAAGGGAACATAGAGGATTAGTAACTCTAAGAATCTATATTCCCCGGGTTGGGGACTGGGAGCCAGTGGGCCAGAGAGGGATGATGCACAGAAAACAGGTGTACTTTTCTTTAACAACAAAATATTTTGGTAATAGAGAAATTTCACATAAAAAATCATCTGGAGTTTTGACTTCCCTTGAATTTTACTAGATTGGGCAACCCTTGACAATAATCCCTTGGAGACGATGAGAAGCAACTCTTGTGTTGCAATCTCTGTTCTCCAGTCTGATATATCCCTATTAATCCATAGTCTTTTACTTTAAGCCTTTAGAAATTTGGGGGTATAATCCCTCCCCCCATTATGGAGGCTTAAAACTTAAAATTAGCCAGGACAAGTTGGAATTTTTTTTTTTTTTGCATTTAAAAACTTTTGCAGAGCACTTGCACTGAATTAAGTTTGTACTTTCTTGGGACCCCCATCAGGAGCCCCATGCTTCTCATGAGGTCACACTAGCATCCCCATTCCCAACGGTGAACTGGAAAATTATTTCCAGGAGCATATAGTAAAATTTTTTTAGGAGCATATAGTAAATGGCTCTGCTGACAATTCATCCCAACATTGTTGGAAAAGGTTCCATCTTCTAATCATTCATAGCTTCAAAGATCTAGTCCATGGTGTCAACTGAGATCATGAGGGATATTGATAAAGCACAGTAGGGTGCTGGATGTCGTTTCTCTTTGTCATCCTGACCCATAACCAAGACTTTTCCTGCCTTCATATATCATATTGGGGTGATTTTTCAAGAGAGGCAAAATTGTTTTTATGTTTAATTGTGGATTTAACATTTTTAGCATTGTGAATGATCGTAAAGATCCACAGAATATGGAATTTGTAATTGTGTTGAGACTACTCTTTGAAGCCTGGTAGTCAGAACATTAATTACTTCACTAGTTAGTGAGTCTTATAGGCCATACATACCTACAATTCCATGTGGCAATGCTATCCCATCTTAATTTTTATGCACATATTTTGGGGTAGCATATATGCAATATCACACTATCGTTGTCTCAAAATAGGAAACTGTCACTCTCAAAGTAACTACGCGATTTAAGTGGACCCTCAGTTTACCTCAAGTGCAGATTCAAAATATTTTTTTCCAGATTTGGGAACTATTTCCAGTAATAAATCATACGGCATGTTGGCAGAAACATTTCTCTAGGCTCTGTCTGTCTTTAATTTTGGATGTTGCTAGTGCACTTACTTCACTCCTTCACAGGCTTGCTTCTCTAAGATCTATGAGGTTAGTAATAATTTTATGCAGAGTCACAATAGCCCTATGCCATTCATCCCAGTAATGTGCATGAGCTGAGAAGTTGGCTTGTCTTACAAATGCTAAGAAAAATGCTTCGTGCCAAACTTCTTAACAGTGGCCTCTTCTCAGAGAATAAATCATTCTATGTTTTCTTTAAGATTCATTGCCAAAGTTTAAATATTTATAACTACAGATGAAGCAGGAACCATGGTTTTGAAGTCCTGAAGCATAAGCTAAAATCTTAAGCTCTGTAATTAATAATAAACTACATGTTTGCACAGATACAACAGGTGTGTGGAAGATCTATGTTACCTATTTGACAAGGAGAAGTGAAAATTAAATGTTTCACGTGCAGGCCTATTTTTCCATTAGCAAGAGGGGGCTATTTTATCAATTTAATCTCATTATATAGAGAGATGTAGGGTGGCAATGATTTAAGGGGGGAAATAAAGAGGCAGGCCAAGAAAAGCAGAAGGGACCAAACCTGAGTGTCAGAGCGGAAATAGTTCAATGGCCTGGTGAATAACCAAGTCCAAGAAGTCACTGAGACAGCCGAGCAAGATGCAAAGTCCAAAGTCCCTGCAAAATGGTTTCCCACTGTGGTGTCCACAGGAATGGAGAGAGCAAGAGCAAACAACTCACTGAAAGAACATATATATGGTGCCCAAAGTGGGACAAACAACTTGAGAAAATTTGTTTTCCCAGCCTCAACTGATTTTTCTCACTCTCTCTGGTTACTGTCAATTCCAATCTAATTTGACGACAGGAATACAGGTGAAGCTAACTGAAAACAACGAGGGGATAGTGAGGACAGGGGTCAGGGGAAAGTCACTGTTCTCCAAGGCCCTTTTCTAACAGTTCCAAGAAGGAAGCACAAACTTAGTGTCATTCTTGAATTTCTCCCTTAGGTCAGGTTTATTTCCAGGGTAGGAGGTAACTTGTTTCTGTGCTTCATGGCCAATAGCCAAGAATCTTTCTTTCACGTATAAAGAAACTTCCGTAAGGCCGCAGAATGGGAATCAGAGAGAAAATGGAGAGTGAAAAAATGTGGAGCCAGAGGCCATTCCTCACCCCTACCTGTCCGGTCCCAAAGTTCCACCCTACTTCCAAAGAACAACTTGCCCTGGGCCCAGATCCCAAAGGACTGCCAACCTCACATAAAGTTAGGCCTTTGGGAAGAATGACTTCCTTCTCTTTCACACAACTCTGGTTATAATCCAATAATCTCTAATGCTCTTCTCATTCTCTTGAAATGTTTAGCTTTCTCTGCTAGCTTCCTCAAACGCAATTTAAGCTCAGAATCTTCATTCTTAAAGGATCCCTGTTGGTCCTTCACAGGAATAGAATTTAGAATGATTTTGGTCTCCTCCATTAACTCAATCCAGATCTGTCATCTGATATTGCCCTGAGAGACTAGTAGAAGTTACATGTGCTGATTTTAACGCTGTATCTGGTCCAAAGCCAGAGTGAATTCCAAAGATTTAAAGCAAATGTCCCTACTTTTCAGGAAGAAATCACTGCCTGCTTAGGGGTTCTTGGCACAGTCTGGTCAGTACTCTACTACCCCCCACTATCTCTTCAGTAAACAGTTGACAATTGGCTAACTTCCTCTGGACTATGATAATGTAGACCAGTGCCGTGTAACAGAAATATAATAATGTGAGGCACAAATGTGAGCCACACATGTAATTTTAAATTTTCTACTAGCACATCTTAAAAAAGTAAAAACAAACAAAAAAACCAAAAAACAAAACAAAACAAAACAAACTAAAAAGCAGATGAAATTAATTTTAATAAGATATTTTATTTAACCTAATACATCTAAAATATTATTACATAATATTTATAATAAATATAAAACTATTAATGAAATATCTTACATTTTTCTTTTGTACTAAGTTTTTGAAATCCATGATATGTTTCATATTTACAGCACATTTCTATTAGGACCCACTATATTCCAAGTGCCTAATAATCCCTGTGGCTAGTGACTACTGTGTTGGACTGAATTGTTCAAGACTTAAATAGAGGGCTTGAGGGTGAGAATTTCCTTCTTCAGATCTACTGAGATTCCTTTGAGCCATATAATTTCTTAAAACAAAATGACTTTCTAAATCCCATACAATTTTTCTTTATGAGTTAAAATATGCATTGCAGATACTTTTTAAAAATGTTTTCTATTTACTGATTTATTTATTTTTAGAAAGAGAGAAAGAGAGAGTGTGCGCACAAGTGTGCAAGCCGGGGTGAAGCAGAGAGAGAGAGAGAGGGAGAGAGAGAATCTCAAGCAGGCTCCATGATGCCAGTGCAGAGACTGATGCATGGCTCCATCCCACAAACGATGAGATTATGATCTGAGCTGAAATCAAGAGGCAGATGCTTAACCAAAATCAAGAGTTGGACGCTTAACCGACTGAGCCACTCAGGTGCCCCAACACTATAGACACTTTTGCACAATTTTCCATTGGTTGTGATTCTGATTGATTCTAATTTTTGCTTTTTGCCAAGTAGGTGACTGTTGTTGCATCTTTACCCTATTCTATCCCCTGTTCCCCTTCCCATGCCTTCTCCCGCACAGAGGTGAATGTTCCACAAATTTAAAGGGCCATACATATTTACCACAATGCTAAGATTTGCTCCACGCGACTCATCAGGTTTTTCCTCAACCTGCAAAACAGAGAGGTGAGAACAGATAAATTGTGTTCTTTCTGTTTTATTGAATGTTGCTATTAGGGTGGTGGGCAGGTGAGTACTGGTTTGGGGCTTGAGCACCAGTTATGCTGTTAACTGGGTGGTGGACAATCTGTATCTACTGACACTTAGAAATAAAATGCTTGCTGAGACCACATGACATGTAGACCAGTCTCCGGTAAGGGTGTCCACTTCCATCCTATGGCTTACTGACGACTGTGGTTTAATTTGCTGCATTTTAGAAGAAGTGGGGTCTACTTCTGAGATGTTTTCCTGAACTTTAGGTCCCAGGTGAATTGCCTTAGCTCTGAGTAGTCAGGCCTTGGAGGTCTGGTAGGCTTCCTGATACCTGTAGGGAAACGTAAGCCTAATAGGAGCAAACAGAAAGCTGTTGTGTGTGCAAATACCCTAACTTTCATCAAACATAGTATAAAAGAAGAACAAAACAGAGGGGATGAATATCACCTGAACTACTATGCTTGTCTCTGGGTAGGAAATGTTTCATTCAAGAGAAATTCACTCTCCTTATGATTCTAACCAGTCAGGAAAGATGAATGTTCCACAAAGAGAGAGCTGAACATTTTCTTCTCTGGTCACAAGAAGGCAGCTCACAGAGTGCCTGGACAAAGTTGACTATTTCCAACAGTGTCTTCCAATGGGACAGAGACAACAGAAAAGGAATCAAAGAAAGACTGTGGGTCAAACTTACTAAAATTCAGCAGATCCGTCTGGAAATGCATTCAGAAGACCTGAAACATTCAAATTAGGAGAGTTAAACTGGCTTTATTTTACATCGAGAAGACAGGTAACATTTGATTAGTCCTTCTTTATTCCCAGAAGATGAAGAGTAATAAAAGCCCAGTATGGGCAGAAAAGAGTCAGAAATTTAGCTGTTAGACTTTCTATACAGTTTCCTCCATTTAGTGCAACTTCTGCAGAGGATTGCCTTATTAGTCTTTTCTTCTGGGTCTAGCCTCATACCTGGCACCTGCTGTGTCCTCAATAAGCATTTGTTGAATTGATAAACAAAACATCCAAATGTCTAAATTTCCAATATGTGTCCTATGAGAATAATGTTGAAGGATACACTTTTAGTTAATATAGGGCAGAGAATGCACCAGTTCAGCTCAGTTGTTATTAGCTGAATGACTGTTAAATGATGGTAATATTTTCAAAGAAGTTGGCAAACAACCTCCTGAGCCCTCATTGCTCCCATCACCTCACCTCCCAGATCCGTCCCCTGAAGAAGGAAAGTCTGGTGCCCAGGGGCTCTGCACTGGCCGTCACTTCTAATTGGGCAGGTTTTGGCTGGCAGCACCTGGACCAAAACATTTTGAATATAATCTTCAAGTGTGTATGGAACAAAACCCTTTGCAAAATTATAGGAGGTTAAGTGTCTTAAGAAATAGTTATTCTCAGTGAAAAACTTTCCTGAAAGGATCATTTTAAGTTTTTATTGCTATGTTTTCATAAGACTCTTAACTCTAAACTAGGACAGAAATGACCTGAAAATAGGGACCCTTTGGTGAAAGTGAATTCCATTCTGATTAAGTGTGTGCTCTTCAAACCTCATTTATCTCTCGTACAGTTTGTTTTGTTGTGCCGTTAAAAGGTTTTCTGCATGGAACAGTGCTGCAGTCATAGTGTGTTTCAGATAGTATGGGAGAAACAAATTGTCAGAGTTTATCAGGGGTGGGGCATATTTTCAAATCCTCAATTAAATTTGCAGTGGTTGGTCATGTGGAGACAAAAACACGAAAGAATACCTGAGAAAAATATTTCAGTCAGGAGAGAAAAATTAAAGCTGGTAGTTGTGGACACTTCAGATGCATTTTATGCAGGTAGAACCTTCTATATTACATTGTGTTATTATTTACCTTGCAGTTCATATCTTACCTTCCATTTTGTGTTTAGGAAGGGGAAAAGTGGACAAATTATGAGCAAGATGAATAAGCCAACAATGACGAAAGAAATCTCGTAACCCTATTATGTGTTCTTGAGCTCTCTCTGAAGTTTTGATATAACTAAATAATTGTTTTAAAATACCATTGGTGAGAACATACTTTATTGCTCACAGTATTCCTTTTATAGAATGAAACTTCAATATGTGACAGAACACTGAATTTTATTAGATGACTAAAACCATTAAAAAAATACAAGGTTATTTTTAGAGAATTGGGTGATAGAGGTCTTGTGAAGGTTTTATTAGTAACTATCAGCTGGACTTGACAAAAATTTTGGTTAAGCAGGGAGGAAATCTGTGAGTCTTGTCACATTCAAAATGCTTTCTTTTTTTTTATTTATTTTTTTTTATTTTTTAATATATGAAATTTACTGTCAAATTGGTTTCCATACAACACCCAGTGCTCATCCCAAAAGGTGCCCTCCTCAATACCCATCACCCACCCTGCCCTCCCTCCCACCCCCCATCAACCCTCAGTTTGTTCTCAGTTTTTAACAGTCTCTTATGCTTTGGCTCTCTCCCACTCTAACCTCTTTTTTTTTTTTTTTTTTTTTCTTCTTTCCTTCCCCTCCCCCATGGGTTTCTGTTATGTTTCTCAGGATCCACATAAGAGTGAAACCATATGGTATCTGTCTTTCTCTGTATGGCTTATTTCACTTAGCATCACACTCTCCAGTTCCATCCATGTTGCTACAAAAGGCCATATTTCATTTTTTCTCATTGCCACGTAGTATTCCAATAAAAGTTAGTATTAGGGTACAAACATACACATATACAAAACTGCTTTGCCTTGATGGGTCCAATCTTAGTATTACCAGTCTCATGAATTTCAGTCCTCCAGAATAGGTTTTTAAAAGGCAAAAGAAAAATAAAGAAATAGGGCTTCCAGTAAAGGCATGGGAGACTGTGAAGTCCTTATCCTGCAGGATAAAAAAACAAGTATTAGGAGAATCAGACTTCATTTTTGTAGACTTGGTTTTCTTATGTTCAGTCTGTGCTTTCTCAAATATTTCCTCCATTTGATTCCAAATTTTGTTCTTTTCTTCTCTCTTCAAAACTTTTCTTAGACTCTCCCTTAAAAAGTAGTATTTCTATTAATAATCAGTATTGATGAGGCAAAAGATTTTTAAAGATACAACACAAAAATTATTGAGTGTACTAAAATAAATTCCAGTATTAAGATAGCATAATTGTATTCTAGTTTTAATTGTACCCCTTGTGTTTCAAGGAGAGCATCATCTGAGAAAACTATATTGAAGGTAATTACAGAACAAACTTCCACGTCAAGGATGAAGATATATGTTAGTCAATCAATTTTCTTAGTTCAAAACAACTGTGTAAATAGACTAGAAAATAATTTAAAATCTGCTTTTAGGAATCACAGTGGAATGAGGAGCCTTAATTATTAGAATTGGGAGAGATTTTAAAAATCATTTAGTTGTGCTCTTCATTTTATAAATGAGGGAACCAAGGCCCAGAGAGATCACTGACTTTTGCAAGACCATGCGGCTAGTTAATGGCAAAACCAAAATGGCTACCAAAGATTCCTGTCCCCCATTCCAGTCCTGCATACATTATACCATGCTAGCTCTTCTATATCAGCAAAACCTATAAGTATTGTTATGGAACAACATGTGGTTCTAAGAACAGAATGAGAGTAAATCTTAGGATACAGCAATTAATAATGTGTGGTTTTTCAGTTAACTCTATTTTTCTCTAGCTAGTCTCTATCTCTTCAGAAAAATGTAAATATTGTGATGAAAATCTTAAACTTTTAAGGAAAAGTCACTCTATGGCTAATGTTAGGTAAATTGAAAAAGGAATATAAATTTTTGTCAATAAGGAAGGCACAACATGGAGAACAGACTTCTCAATTGCACCCATTCTTGGACTTGTCCCAGTAGGTAGCAGGACCTCTGTACCCACAAGTGCATTGGAAGGTTGATTATTTTTCTTCTAGTGCAACATATCTATTGAGTGGTGTTCAACTTTGGTTTGGACATGAGAGACCACCTTAAAAGGATCATGCACAACCTTGTGCATTGCCCTTCTTTCCTCTCTTCCTTGCAGAACCCTCTGAAAATCTCATGTCATTGCTTTGCAAAACTCAAATTATGTATTATTCATCCTTGAATATCACAGTAGTATATATTTTATTTTCCAGATGGAAAAAAGTCTTTGCCATAAAAATCAATAATTTTAAAAAATATATACTAGTTAAGAGTAACTTGGGAATGATTCAAAGGAAGAATAAGGCTATTTTCACCATGAGTAAATCCAAGTGAATCATAAAACTTTCAGTGGTGTTGGGATCAAAATATGGACTGTTCTCTTTTCAGTACATGGAAGCCACATAAGAATGTAAGATAATCTAATATGAAACTTTTAAAAAATCTTTTATATTTTTATTATATATTGCCTTTAGTTTAAATTTCTAGATAGAACTAAAATGGTCAAGGCATGTTTTTAAATCTAAATGACTGCACATTCAGAAAAGCATTTCTTTTCAAATATCAAGAGCAAAGAGTGTTAATGTCAGATATCCCAAGCTCAAAAACATTTTAAGCCTATTTTAAGCCTTATGTTAAGCTAATTTATACTTAAAGTATTCTTACATTTTACATCACAATTTTGGCTTCTTAAAATCTAAATGGAAAAATATTTTTAAAACCTAACAGAAAGATTTCTGAGAAATAATTTCAGTGGAAGTTAAAATATACTAAAACCATTCAGGTATACAGGAAAGGAGATGTCACTGTGTTAAATGTTAGAGTTGCCTTTAAAAAATATATTTTAACCTGTAAAATATAATTTCAGAATGTTATTCAGTTTGGGTATGTGATTATAATAGCACTGTTTTAAAACTGAAATCAATTAATTGTTTCATTATTCAAACTGAACAAGATACTAAAACAGTAAAAAAAAAAGGTCATGAATTAAAATATGTAGGTGGTGGCTGATTTATGTCTTTTTCAGTCTTAGCCATTTCAGATAACTTGCAGTTTAATAATTTAGTTTAATAGCAACAATTAAACTCTTTCTCTATGTATCCAATTTCTTTTTGACCACGCCACTTCCATGTGTTCTCTTAGATATGAGTTAACAAGATAAATGAGCACAGAAACTACGAGTAGGCTGCAAAAGGGAAAATGCTCCCGGAGAACATCTGTTTTGGGTAAAGCAATTTAATTACAAAGATCATGGTGGTATCATCAGGATTTATTTCAAGAGAAGAGCAAGAAGCAAAAGAGGGCGGTGGGAACCCTTGACACCCTCCTTTATCATCAGCAATGTAGGAGCCAAGAAAAATCTGCCTCCTTTTGTTTGCCTTTGTATCAATTTCCTCTTCTGAAATAAAGAAGTCTAAGCAAAGTGGTCTGGCTTTTGAAATAATATAGATATTCCATGTATATAAAATACATACACATAGACACACTTGTACATAATAGATACGCATACGTGCGCGCGCACACACACACACACACACATTCCAATTTAGGTGTATTTAGATGTATTCTCTGAGCAGTAAAATCCACCTTAGAGAGTTATAGAGACTGCTAAGTTTTCTGAGCTTTCCAGGCCTGTTTTAATTCGTATAATGATTTAACATCCTTGTTATGAATGTGTAGGCTCAGGAGTAGTGCCTATGTGCCTTCGAGACTAACTAAAAAAGCTTTCCAACAAAGCTTATGCTGGGCAAAGACTTGTTTAGGAAATAACATGAAGTTGACTGTGATTTATGGAGAAATGGCAGTTTACACTAAAAACAAAAAAGATAACAGGAGAAATCAGCTATTGTACCATTTGTTTAGATACTAATTTTAGCATCATTATAATTGTGTAATTCATTAACATATTTCTTTTTTTTTAATGTTTATTTATTTTGAGAGAGAGTGCACACATGTGTGTGAGTTGGGAAGAGGGGGAGAGAGAGAGGGAGAGAGGGAATCCCAAGCAGATTCCACACTCAGCGCAAAGCCCTAAGTAGGGCTTGATCTCCTAACAGGGAGATCATGACCCGAGCCCAAATCAACAGTTGGACATTTAAATGACTGAGCTACCCAGGCGCCCCTAATGTATTTCTTTAGTGGCGGTATTTGAGATAGTGAATATTCAGAATCGAAGGCATTTGTCACATCTACTAGGACAAACAGGCAGGAGCACACAGTGAAGTCAAAGCCTTCAGGAGGTTCACAGGAGCCCATGTTGGTTCTTCTTTCTCTTGGGCTACCTTAGTTGCTTCTCAGGTCCAGACATGAGCCAAGAGCAACTCTTTCTGATCATAGATGAAGAGAAGGAAGAAAGAGGTGTTTTATGATACCATTTTGAATGAAATGGAAAAAAAATGTGGGTTATATGACAAGGCAACCACATTCAAAACATGGATTAACAGACTGAAGTCAGATGTGTCCCTCAACATGTATTTCAAGGTCCACCAGAGGGCTGTGGAAGCTTCCCTGAAGGGTTTAACATGCATCCAGACTTGCAAGTCCTTTCCTTTTGTTCTTACAGGTAAGTGGTCCGAAAGTCCTTGGATTTCTATTTTTCTTTGTATAATTGAGGGTTAATTACTGAAACTAAAGGACATTTCCGATAGTTGCTAACATAGTATGCATACACTAAAATTAGCATGATAATGAAGTTGCTGAAGTCTCTAATTCCATAATCTTAATAGAATTCCAGTGATTTAATGTGATAAAGCTCTTCCTACACAGTAGAGCTAATAAGTGGTAAAAGTCAAGACTTGAAAACATTTCTCACACTAGCAGAGTGCTCTTTATAGTTCATTCAGCTGAGTACTAGGTTGGATCAAGGAACCAGGTTTCAATACCTTTATAGTCTGGAACAGGATGCCAAATCTAAGAAGAGGAAATTTAATTAGGAGTAAAAAGTACACAGTTTTGGACTTCATTTTGAAATACCAGTTGCAAAATATAGAGTTAAGGAGTCCTTATTTTGTGTAGCCCAGGCCTCTGGGAGCCCCATGTCCTCTACTATTGATATCCCAATGTGAGTCCCTTCATTCGCTCCAAAAGTCACATTGGGGGGGGGGGGACTCAGTTTATAGCAAAGGAAGTGAGACAGCAGGCACATGAGATCTAGTGACTGTATCTCATACCACACCCTTGAGAAGCTGTTGGGCTGAGACAGTGATATTACTCAGTGATGAAAAAGAATGAAATCTTGCCATTTGCAACAATGTGGATAGAACTAGAGTATATTATGTTAAGTGAAGTCAGTCAGAGAAAAACAAATACCATAGGATTTTACTCATATGTGGAATTTAGAAAACAAAAAAGATGAATACAGGGGAAGGGAAGGAAAAATAAGATAACAGAGAGGGAGGCAAACCTTAAAAGACTCTTAAATACAGAGAACAAATGGAGCATTGCTGGAGGGAGGTGGGTGTGGGGATGGGCTAAATGGGTGATGGGCATTAAGGAGGGCACTTGTTGAGATGAGCACTGGGTGTTATATGTAAGTGATGAATCAGTGGGTTCTACTTCTGACATCATTATTACACTATATGTTAACTAATTTAGATTTAAATAAAATTTAAAAAAATTAAAACAAAACAACTTGTTGAAAGCACTGCATTCAGGATGGTGTACATGTTCTAAATCTATAATTGTTATATAGTGGTATGTTTCCAAGGGATAGAATTCAGGAGTTTGGGAACCATCACTCTCTGTTATCCTATTGGTGAATTTATGCTTCCCTTCCCTAAATCTCTTAGATTCTGTGCGTTTAGAGGTCTTGGTTCCCAACAAGTTCCAGCAGGAAACATAATCACATTCCACTAAACTTAAAGCTTCATTTCTACTCAAGCCCTTTAGGATTCTTAGGCTAAGGGACCAGCAAGTAAGAAGAGGAGTTAACATCATGGCAGAGATAATTGACCATGATCATGAGGGAGAAGAACAGCTGTTGGTACACAATAGGGGCAACGAGGAAGGTGTCTGTCATTCAGGTGATCAACTTGGACATCCCTTGCTCAATTTTGATGGTAAATGTATATGTGCTACGATCCTTTTTTAAGTTTTTTAAGTTTTTCGTTAAGAAAAGCATTCCATCAGAATCATGGAGAAGTTGCTCTCAGAACATCAATCCCTCTTTGGGGCCTCTGGGTAGTTCAGTCGGTTGAAGGTCTAACTCTTGATTTCAGCTCAGGTCATGATCCCAGGGTTGTGGGATCGAGCCCCACTCAGAGTGGAACCTGCTTGAGATTCTCTTTCTCTCCCCCCCCCCCCCGCCCCTCAGGCCCTCTTCCCCGCTGCTTGCACTCTCTCCCCCACCCCACAGAAAAAAAAGAACTTCAATCCCTCTTCACACTCCAATACCACCTCCTGGTCCACATAACTACTGTTTTGCACCTGGTACAGTATCTATCTTGTCTTTTTGCTTCTACTCTTGCGTCCCACATCTTCCACCATGTCATTCACTATAGTTCACTAGAGTGAACCTTTGACAACAAAAATCAGTCATGTTATTTCCCTGCTGAAAACACTCCAAAGCTTTTGCATTGTCCTCAGAATAAACTTAAACCCCATAGTCTTAGGCTATACAGAACTTCCTTCCTCCTACCACTCTCCCTCTTGCTGACTCTGGCCAACCACATTGGCTTCACTCTTTCTTGATCATGTCAAACTCCTTCCCACATCAGAAGCTTGCTTCACTCTGTTGTCCCTTCTGCTTGGAATGTCCTTTCTCCTAATCTTTACATGGCTGGTGGCTTCACTTCCTTCAGGTCCAGGTTCTGGTCCCTGGACAAATGTCGCTTCCTCAGAAAAGTCTTTCCAGACCACTCTATCTAAAATACCCTCACACCATCCATCATAACCTATCTGCTTAATTTGCTTTAATTTCTTTCAATGTATACAAAACACTGTACATGTAACAATTTCTCATAAGATAGTAATATAAATATTAATTTGTTATTTAGGTATGAATTGCTATTTAGGTATGATTGTCAAAATCCCCACTCAGTGTAAGCCCCATGAGGGTGAGTCTTTTTCCTCTCTTGTTTATCTTTATAACTCAAACACTGCTTGGCATGTGTTAAGTGCTCAGTAATTATTTGTTTAATTAATGAATGATGACATTTATTAAATGTTGACCAACTGATGGCCTCAGTGAATCTGTTGCCTCCTTTTGCAGTGCATCTGGCTTCTTTTTCTACCTAAAAATCAACTAAATGGAAACATTCTTAAAGATATTGTGAATGAAAGATCGTTATATTCATCCTTTTTACAAGAAAAGTTACTTTTTACATGGCAACGTTATACAGTCTATTGCTCTGAAGAAAACGTCTGCTCTTGAGCTTGCTTTGGTAAGAGTGTTTCATATGCCTGGCCCAGATTTTAATTATAAACTTCCAGATGAGTCATTCTTTCTTTGGGAACATTTGTCCTACCTGTTTCCACCACTTCCTCTGGAGAGGTTAATCTAAATTCTGATAGTACTGAGAAGAGCAGAACTTGCGTTTTGTTCTTTTTATTAACAAGTTTAAACGAGTTCTTTGGAAGGTTTTCTTTGATTTGAAGCACATTAATTATGACTTTTAAAATTGAAGTCAGCTGTTAATACATAATTCACAGTACTGACGTCACTGTTCTCTTTCTCAATAGTACAAAGCACTATGTGAAGTAAACCTTTGCCTATTGTTACAATAAAGTTCATGAGCCTTCAAGCCTAATATTTTTCAGGTAATCTTTCAAGTAGCTATAGACAGTGTAAAGCCATTCCTAAGCAAGAGAACTTACTGATTTACATTTTATTTAAACCAAAAGTTCTGATGAAACGTCCAGCTAATCAACTTAAGAGGTTTTTTTTTTTGCTTTTGTTTTGTAAGAAGTCAAGACCACTCTATATTTAACTTAGATATTAAACTGTGTTTCTCAGGAACATTCATAAATAGAGAAAATTGCAAAAATAAAATTGGAAACTATCTTGCCGACAGCCCTGGTCAGAGATTTGGGGGCACGGTGGTACTGTCTTTAGGAGACTAAAGTGACATGGGCCAAATAGCATCTTACCTTCTCCACATCCTTCCTCCTCCAAAGGCAAGATCCTCTCTCAGAGAAAGACTTCTTTAAAATTCAACTCAAGACAGAGTATAAAGGAATGTTTGTAGTCATCTGCTATGGTAGATAAGATAATGGCCCATAAAGAATGTCCATAGCCTAATACCCTGACCCTGTGAATATGTTAACCTACATGACAAAAGGTAGTCTGCAGATGTGATTAAGTTAAATACCTTGAGATTGGGAGGTTATCCTTCATTATCCGGGTAAGCCCACTATAATCATAAGGGTCCTGATAAAAAGGATGCAGGAGAAGTCAGAGTCAGAAGAGAAGGTGATACAACAACACAAGCAGAGGTTGAAGTGATGTGGTCATGAACCAAGGTTTGTCAGCAGCTTCTAAAAGCTGGAAAAGGCAATGAACAGATTCTACCCTGAAGGCTCCAGAAGTAACCAGCCATGTGAACATCTTGATTCTAGCCCCCTAAGACTCATGTTGGACTTTGGACCTCCAGAGTTGTAAGATAATAAAGTTGTAAGGTAATAAGCCACTAAGTCTGTGGTAATTTGTTACAGCAGCAATAAGAAACGAATATACCTACTGAAGCTAGATGGGACATGTGTTTCACAGACTCCTGAAAAATGTCCTGTCCATGTGGGTTACCAGGTAAAGCCTTCCTGTTGTGGTTACAATGTCAGATTTGCAAACAGGGATGATATTAATTTAAAATCTGTTCCACTGGGTGTTGTATGGAAACTAATTTGACAATAAATATCATATAATAAAAAAAAATCTGTTCAATGACAGAAAGTTATTGAGTACTTAGCATGCTGCAGAAATCATTTGAGGTTGAGGGTTGCTACAGCCAAAAGACATCATAATATCAAGGAACCCTACTTGTCAAATATTTGCCTACAACCCAACCTCTAACTTTTGGGAAAAAGAAGCTCTTTAGACTGTGGTTTTGAGGTAGGTGATACTGGCAAATAGAGATCCATTTTCGCCTATAAGATTAATTTATGTTTCAGCATACTCCGTATCTTAATTCTTTTCTTTATCTGTTCAAATCTAGTCTGAATCTAGTGCAATGGTTCTTGAGCAAAGGGCATTATTCTGTGGAAGACATACCAAAATCTCAAGAAGTATAAGTGTAATTTGTGTAAGGGCACTTTAAAATTGCCATTGCTTTAATTTTTGTTATATTATTTGATACATTTGGAATTTACAAATGAAATTAAATGAGCACATAAAATTTAAGGTTGAGAAACACGGATCTAGAGTCACTGAGACCTGTCAGCTTTTTCTGGGAAATTCCTCTCATATCTTTTTTCCCTCTTTGCTATTATTATGAAAGCTTCCTATTGCATTGTATTTAGTTCCTCAACTGTGTCATTAATTCTTCCATGATGAGGACCACTTCTTACTCATCCATGTATTCCACAGCTAGTACAGTGCTTACCATTTAGTATATATTTAATGCATGCTTAATGAATTTGAATTCCTATTCTAAGATATTTAAGATTATTTGCCTAATAATTTTTAAATCCCAGAGTAGTTTTCACAATGTTGGTGCCAGCAAAGACATTTGGTACTTCTGATCAACCAATTAATCATTCGGTTAGATTACAGTTACAACCTTGTATCCTATGTCAATTTTATCTTTAGATTATTTAATTAATCCTCATGGATTATTCTGATTAATTTTTTCTGCAGTTCTAATTGAGGGGTCTTATAAAAAATTACATTATATTTTTATAAAATTAATTAATTTGTATCATGAGCTGGCCAGTTAGGGCTCTTTCGTATTTTGTGCTTCATAAATTATTAAATTTATGTGAAAATATTTATCTCCTTGTTCTTTGACTTCTTTTTTTCCTCCACTGAAGTGGCAATTCTTTTTTCAAAAAAGTTCTTGATTTATAAATGACTTCCATAATGTATCTATATCTTATTTTGTTTGTAAACTATTATGTTAATTTGAAAACTAGACTTTTCTAGTTGACATAATCACTTATAACCCTATCAATTTCTCTGTTAGAAAATATTATATTGATAATAAAATTTCAATCTAGTTTATCCTAGAATGAGAATTTTCTTTGAATTGCTAACTGATCCACCACCCACACCCTCAGCCCCTCAGTCCAGACAGGGCAGGAACCAGGAAGAGTTCCTTATCTCTTTTCTTATGGATCTTAAAAATAAATTTCAAAAGCATCACTGGGAAAGATTACTACTCCCATTAAATTTTTAATTTGAGTGATTATAATATAGAAAAATGAAATTGTGTGAATTCTTTGCAGATGAAGTTCTATAGTTTTATCTAAAGATAACTTACTTTGAGGAACTCCCTTTTTTTATCATCTGAAGCAGCCTTTTCCAAATACCTAACATAGCTAAATGAAATACATTGACTTTTTAGAGTACTAACCACCTTGATCATACAGAAAATTGTGTTGCTGTTGCTTTCAAGAGATATCTTGATGCCTATAGTGAAAGCTCATGACACATAGCAGTGCAATAGTTTTATCTCTTTCATGGAATAATTGCTGAATGGGAATAGGCATGTCCACAGAAGGAAAAAAGGCAAGGAAAGAAAACTTCCAGTAATTTGGACTACGATGTCAGCAAGATAGCAGAATAGGATGTCCCAGGCCTCGTTACCCCATAGATATAACAAATATAATAAGAACTCCAGAATCTAGTCAAGAAGTTACGATACCTCAAGTGAGAACAAAATTTAGAAAAAACACCTTGAAATGGTTAAGTAAAGCAGTTTCATTTTGCTCAGGTCAACCCCTCCCCCTAGCTTATACAGCTCGGTGCTGAGAGATCCACCCTGTCTGTAATTTCTTCCTTAGAGGAAGCAGTAACTTTGCAGCACAGAAGGAAGTGGAATGATATGGTCATAGTACTAAAAGAAAAAACTGCCAGTCAGAAATACTATGCCTGGCAAAACTGTCCTCCAAACATTAAGGAGAGATAAAGACATTTGCAAACAAAAGCTGAGGAAGTACATTACCACTAGGCCTGATTTACAATAATGGCACAGGAGTTCCTCAAGCTGCAGTGAAGGGATGCTAACTAGTAACATGAAAACACAAAAGTATAAAGGTAAGAATATAAACGAATACACAATATTGCAATAATAGTGTGAATTACTTTCAATTTTAGAATAGAAGTTATGAGATACAAAATTAAGAACATGACTATAAAAATTTGTATTGGATTCAAAATATGAAAAGATGCAAACTGTGTTGTCAGTAACATAAAGCGTGTGTGGACGAAGTAAAATGTTAACTTTTAGTATGTGATTCAATTGAATTATGGGTTTAAAGTAGACTCGGGGCGCCTGGGTGGCTCAGTACGTTGAGTGTCCGACTTCAGCTCAGGTCACGATCTTATGGTCTGTGAGTTCAAGCCCTGTGTCGGGCTCTGTGCTGACAGCTAGGAGCCTGGAGCCTGCTTCAGATTCTGTGTCTCCCTCTCTCTCTACCCCTCTCCCACTCATGCTCTGTCTCTCCCTCTGTCAAAAATAAATAAAATTAAAAAAAAAATTAAAGTAGACTGTAATAACTATAAGATGTTTTATATAATCCTTATGGTAACCATTTATACCTCATGGTATTACTTATATGTATGATACCCAGAAGAAAAGAGAAAGGAATCAAAGAACATTGTTACAAAAAAATCAACAAAACACAAAGGAAAACAAGAGAAGAAAAGAGGTATACAAGCACCACAAACCACACATAAAACCATTAACAAAATTGCAATAGTAGTCTTTTCTTATTGCAAAAGTCTTACTTATTTTAAAAAGAAATGGACTAAATTCTTCAATCACAAGACATGGGGTAGATAAATGGATAATAAAACAAGACCAAATTGTATGCTGCCTACAAAAGATTCACTTATAGATTTAAGGTACACATAGACTGGAAGTGAAGGGATGGAAAATGATATTCCATGCAAATGGTAACCAAAAGAGAGCAGGGTGGCTATATTTATATAAGACAAAATAGGCTTTAAGTCAAACACTGTCACATGGGACAAAGAAGGACATTATAAAGTAATAAAAGATATAAATGATATATAAGTATATACTCCAATTCATTAGGAAGATCTAACAATTATATCAGTACCCAATGCTAGAGCACATAAAAATATAAAGCAAATATTAACAAAACTGGAGGGAGAAATAGACAGCAGTGCAACAGCAATAGGGTACTTTAATATCACAGTTTTAAAAATGGATAGAACATCCAGACAAAAAAAAAATCAATAAGGAAACAACAGATTTGAACACTATAGACCCAATAGACATAAGAAACATATGCAGAACATCCCACTCAACAGCAACAGAATGCATATTTTCCCCATGCATGTACATAGGACATTTTCCAGGATAGACTCCATGTCAGGCCACAACAAGGTCTTAACAAATGTAAGAAGATAAATATTACACCAAATTTCTTTTCTATACCATAACGGTATAAAACTAGAGATCGATAACAGAAAAAAAAAAATGGAAATTCCATGCATGCATAGAAAGTAAATAACATACTCCTAAACAACCAATGGACCCAAGAAGAAATCAAAAGGAAAATCAGAACATATCTTGAGACAAATGAAAATGAAAACACAATAAATAGATCAAAACTTGTGGGATGTGGTTAGGCAGTACTAAGAGAGAAATTTATAGCAATAAATGCCCACATTAAAAAAGAAGAAAGATCTCAAATAAGCAACTTAAACTCATACCTTGGGGAACTAGAAAAAAAGGAACAAACTAAGTGCAAAGTTAGCATAAGGAAGGAAATAATGAAGAACAGAAATAAAACAAAGACTAGGAAAAAATGCAAAAGAATATCAACAAAACTAAGACTTGGGTGTTTTTGAAAAGATCAAAAAAAAATTTGGCAAACCTTCAGATGGACTAAGAAAAAAAAAAATAAAGAAGACTCAAATTTAAAAAGCCAGAAATGAAACAGAAGACATTACAACTGATGCAACAGAAATAAAAAGGGTCATAAGAAACTGCTGTGAAAAATTGTAGGCCAACAAATTGGATAACTTAGAAGAAATGGATAAATTCCTGGGTACATACAATTTACCAAGACTCAGTCATGAAGAAAAAGAAAACTCGAACAGACCAGTATAGAGATTGAGTTAACAATCAAAACCTTCTCACAAAGAAAAGCCTAGGCCTAGACTTCACTGAGGAATTCTACGATCATCTAAGAAAGGATCCTTCTCAAACACTTCTAAATAATTGAGAAGGAGGGAATACTTCCAAAATCATCTTATGAGGCTAGTATTACTCTGACACCAATCCAGACTACAAGGAAAAAAAAACACTATAGGCCAGTATCCCTGATGAATATAGATGCAAAAGTACTCAACAAAAATACTAGCAAACTGAAATCGACAGCAAATACACTGTGATTAGGTGGGAGATATCTAATCCCCACCTAGGATGCAAGGTTGGTTCAACACATACAAATTGATATAGGTGATTCACCACAAAACAGAATGATGGTGGTAGGGGGATCATGATCATCTCAACAGATGCGAAGGAAAGAAAGAAAGAAAGAAAGAAAGAAAGAAAGAAAGAAAGAAAGAAAGAGAAAGAAAGAAAGAATCTGCCAAAATGTGGCATCTTTTCATGATAAAACCTCTCGGCAAATTGAGTATAGAAGGAATATACCTCAACATAATAAAGGACATATATTATAAATCCACAGCTGATATCATACTCAACAGCAACAAACTGAAAACTTTTCCTCTAAGATCAGGAACAAGGTAAGGATGCTCACTTTTGTCATGTCTATTCAATATAGTACTGGAAGTCCTCAGCAGAATAATTAGGCAAGAAACATAAATAAAAGACATTGAAACCAGAAAGGAAGAAGTAAAATTATCTCAATTTGTAGATGATATAATCTTATATGTAGAAAACCCTAAAGACACCACACACACACACACAAAAACCCCAACTGTTAGAATTAATACACAAATTCAGTAAAGTTGTAGGATACAAATAATCAACATACAAAAGTCAGCTGTATTTCCATACACAAAGAAGAAACCAGGTGAAAAAAATTAAGAAAAAAACTTTTATTGACAATAGCAGCAAACAGAACAAAATACCTAAGAATAAACTTAACCAAGGAAGAGAAAGACTTGGACACTGAAAACTATAAAACATTGACAAAAGAAATTAAAGGAGGTACAAATAAATGGAAAGACATCCTGTTCATGGATTTGAAGACTTGATATTGTTAACAGGCTCATAATACCGATTCAATGTCATCCCCATCAAACTCTACATGGATTTTATTTTATTTCACAGATATAGAAAAAAAATCCTAAAATTCATATAGAACCACACACACACAAAAAAACAGAATAGCCCAAACAATCTTGATAAAGAAGAAAGCTAGAAACACCCTACTTCCAGATTTCAAAAGATGTTGCAAAACAACAGTAATTAAAACAGTATGGCATTTGCAAAAAGGCATAAATATGGATCATTGTAATAGAATAGAGAGCCCCAAATCAATCCACACATGTACAGTCAAATGATCTTTGATAACATGCTGAGAATACACAATGGGGAAAGGATAGTCTCTTCAACAAATAGTGTTAACAAAACTGAATATCCCTATGCAAAAGAATGAAATTGGATCATCTTACACCATACACACACAAAAACCCCCAACTCCAAATTGATTAAAGACTTAATGTAAGATCTGAAACTTAAAACTGCTAGAAGAAAACATGGGAGGGGAAGGGGAATTTCTTGACACTGATCTCAAAAATGATTTCTTGGATATGACACCAAAAGTAGAGGCAACAAGAGCCAAAAATAGACAAGTGAGACTATATCAAACTGGTAGTAGCAGAGGATGCAATGACAGTTGCCAGGGGCTCCAGATAGAAGAAATGAAGAGTTGTTCAATGGGTATAATGTTTAAGTTATGCTAGATGAATAAATTCTAGAGGTCTGTTGCTTAGAGTTAACAATATGGTATTATACACTTAAAAATGTGTTAAGAAGGTAGAAATAAAACAAAACAAAAACAAAACAAAGGGACATAAGGAAACTTTGGGAGGTGTTGGATAGATCTTTACCTTGATTGTGGTGATGGTATTGTAGGTGTTTGCATGTGTCCAAACTCATCCAACTGTACACATTAAACATGTGCAGTTCTTTGTATATTAATTATACCTCAGTAAAGATGGTAAAAAAGAAATTCTGTCAAAAATAATGGTTTACGTAACTGTGAAAGTGTCTCTACAAGTATTAGTGATGTTCCTTTAAATTTAACGCTGACCACAATGCTTTGTAATTTTCCTTTCAAACACTGGATTTTCCCAGCATGACACCCAGGGCTGGCATTAGTAACAGACACTTAAAAACACTCATGCCAAGGAGTTAACAGGAAATATCTTGGCAAATTCAGAGTCAAAAGGAAAGCACAAAATTGTCAGAACACATATCGTGTTTCTCAGAATTATCTGTATCATGTTGGAAGTTTTTATACGGAAGTGTGTGTTGACACAAATGATTAAGGCCAGGATTCCTACAATTGACAGGAAAATGACCTATAAATAATGACCTGTGATGGACTTGTCATACAGTCATTAAGTGAAATATTCTAGTACCAGTTTCCTCCCTTTGGTATCCCAGTTTCCGGCTTCTGTGAAGTACTTTTCCTCTGCAAAGATCACTCACTTTATCTGAGACCATCAAGTTTTCTTTGGGCTTTATCAAATGATAATTTCATTCTCTCTCTTAGTAGATAACAATATCAAATAGAGTTACACAAGCCTTTTTGGAACACATTTTGCTTGCACAGAAATTTTCTCTGGAGAGTTTCTTATTTTTCTCTATCAAAAGCAAAATAAAATGCTTGAAGTGTTGAAAGTTTAGAATTTCTTAAGTTTAAGATAAAAGCTAATTTGTATAAATCACTAAGCAATCAGCTTGGCAATTATTTTATGCACAACAGAATATATATTTTGCTATGAAATTAATAAAGTTCAACATAACTCCTTGGGTAATGGTATTCAGAAATGTGCAAATGAGTTACATATTAAAATTCCATCATTTTACCATATACATACATGAGATTCTCTCATATTTTTGTATTACCCAGCTTTCCTTTTAACATAAATGTTGTAGCTTCTAACATTTCTCATGATATATATTTCTGGAAAAATTATTTTATTAACTAAACGCTAAATCAGTTTCTCCAGCTGAGGGATGTAACTCTCAAGGCTTACAGAAAAGTAATAGTGGGTGCAGTGAATGAAAGCATAGTTCTCTTCCAGTTTTTAGGGGCTCTAGCAGGGTTGTGTTTTGTCCTTTCCTCCTTCTCAACCCTAAAATACCCTGTGGACCAGCGGTCCACCTTTCGTCCTTCCTTTTTTCCTTCTCTTCTTCCTTTCTTTCCTTCATGTTGATGGGTTGAGGATCCTAGTGGGAAAGTAATATGTGGTAAGCACTATCTTCTAAATCCACAAGCAAGATGCATGTTTTTAGTCACTTATAAGAGAAGGAAATAGAGAATTTAAAACCTTGGTACAACGATCATATTATATTTGATCAATGTACCATATGATAAAAGCTAACATGTAATTAAGCCTAAGAAATGCTTACAAAAATCACTCCATCACCAAATAAGGAATAAATACCCTTTACATACTAAATTCAGTGATTTACTATATTGCTTATTCTAAATTCTATGTCTGGGATAACTTTTTTTTTTTTTTTTTTTTTTTTTTTTAGAACACAAATGACCACGTTTAAGCCCCCTACATAAATAATTTTTAAGAAAGAAATAACACATTGATTTTGTGCCAGTGTTTAAAGGTTCAGAGATAAAAGGCACCCTAATAATTATTTCATTTAAACCTCTCATTTCATAGATAGTGAAAGCGAATTTGAGCGAGTTAGGGTAAATGTTACCTTCCTATGTTTACATGGCCAGAAGCAAAACTGGTTTCTAAACAACTGAGATTTTGATACAACACGATATATGTCTGTAAGGCAATGGTGGTTATGAGACCAGGATTAATATTTCCCTGGAACTGGCAGTTTCTATTTTCTGTCTGCCATCCTCCTACACTCTCTTTGGCTACCTGTGTATCAATCCACACTTCTGTGTGATTTACTCTACAGGCTAAAGAATATGAAAAGAGGAGTAAGTCCCAGCCATGTCCTTAAAAAACAAACAAACAAAGAAACACAGAATCTCTCATAATCACAATGGAGAGACAGAATATGAATGTGTGAAAATAAGTAAAGGAGAAATATAGTACTAACAGTAAAGGCCAGTCCTTTACAGTCCTAAATTGTGTCTCTCTCTTCAGTGTATTTGCCCCTTGAACAACTGTCACCAAAGGTACGTGAAAACCTTTCTAGAGCACCCCTTTGACTCTAGAAACCACCCTGAAATCATCCATGGGTGTCCTTCAGAAAGAATCCAGAACGACTTAGGTAAGCAGCACTTGACACACTATGAACCATCTGGAAAAGCCTCCGAATTACTTTTCCAGTCTTGGGTCTCATTATCCACCTAAAATGGAACTAGTCTCCAGACAAACTGCATGGCCCACTATGGCCTGAACACTCCCTATTTTTTAAAAAATTACCTCTGTGCTCCTGTTTATGCCATGCTATATTTGATGCCTTATCTTCATCATGTTCATCAAAATTCTGCCATCACCTACAGCCCGGGTTGAGTGCTGCCTTTTCCATCAAGCTTTCCTTGCTCAGTCAGCAGTGATCCTCTGGTGCCTAGGACATCTTCAAAAATATGGTTATATTGTTCTTGAGGCACTTAACACATACACCCTTGACCTCTGCTTCTTTTATTTCTCTTAATATAGTGCATATTCACTAAGAACTGTAAATATTGACTTCTGATCTGTCTATATTATTTAGAAAAATTACTAATACATAGAAATAGATTTTCATAGAAAATCTCAGGAACTAATTTTTAAAAAAGTACTAGTTAAGAAGGAGTTTAACATTTATCTGGCCCAACTTCTCACTCAAAAAAGGAAAAGCAGTGGCACCTAGGTGGCTCAGTCGGTTAATCGTCTGACTGTGGCTCAGGTCATGATTCACAGTTTGAGAGTTCGAGCCCCACCTCAGGCTCTGTGCTGACAGCTCAGAGCCTGGAGCCTGCTTCAGATTCTATGTCTCCTCTCTCTCTCTGACCCCCACCCCCTCACTTGCGGGCTTGCTCGTGCACTCTCTCTCTCTCAAAAATAAATTGACATTAAAAATTAAAAAAAAAAAAAAGCAAAAGCATAAGGAGAGCTGGGGGGAACCTGGGTGGCTCAGTCAATTAAATGTCTGACTTCGGCTCAGGTCATGATCTCAAGGTTCATTAGTTAGAGCTCCACATCATCTGAATCCTCTGCCTCCTTCTCTCTCTCTGTCTTTCCCCTGTTCATGCTCTCCTCTCTCTCTCTCTCTCTCTCTCTCAAAAACAAAATAAATATATTTTTTTAAAAAAGGAGAGTTAGTATTATTTTTGAACAGTTATAATCAAAGAAAATCTTTGCAGCATTAGGGTAGGCAAAGACTTCTTAGGACAAAAAAAAAGCATGAAGTACACAAAAAATTTTAATTGGACTTAATTAAAGTAAAACATCTGCTCAGCAAAAGACATTACTGAAAATGAAAGCCAAGTCATAGGCTGAAAGAAATGTTCACAACACATGTGTCTGTTTAATAAAGGACTTGAATCCAGAATACAGAAAGAACTCTCATAATTCAACAATAAGATGACCAAACAAGGGGAGTAATATTTGAACAAACACTTCACAAGTAGACATACAAATGGCTAATAAGCTCAGAAACAGATGTTGAACTTCATTAAATCATCAGGGAAATGCAAATTAAAACCATCATAAGATACTACTACATACCCATTAGACAGCTGAAATTATTAAAAACAAACAAACAGGGATGCCTGGGCGACTCAGTCGGTTGAGCGTCCAACTTCAGCTCAGGTCATGATCTCACGGCTCATGGGTTCAAACCCTGTGTTGGGTTCTGTGCTGACATCTCAGAGCCTGGAGCCTGCTCCAGATTCTGTGTTTCCCTCTCTCTCTGCCCTTCCCCCATTTGCACTCTGTCTCTGTCTCTCTCTCTCAAAAATAACCATTAAAAAATAAAAAAAAATAAACACACACACACACACACACACACACACACACACACACACTGAAATGAAACCTTAATAACACTTGTGTTGAATATGGTTACCAACTGAAACTCTGATATACTGTTAGTAGGCGTGTAAAATGGTAAACCACTTGGGAAAACAGTTTGGCAATTTCTTACAGTTATATATACCCTTTTTGTTTGGACACATAGATTTCACTCCTAGATGTTTACCCAGGAAAAAATGAAAATATATGCCCGCAAAACACTTGTACATGAATGTTTATAGCAACTTTACTCAAAATAGCCCTAATGTAAAAAAAAAACAACCCAGATGTCCACCAACAGGTAAACAGAAACACAAATCATGAAATATTCATATGCTGGACTACTCCTCAACAGTAAAAAGAAACAAACTACTGATACCTGAAGGAAGATTATGAACCCCCAAATCTTCAACCTGAGTGAAAAAAGCAAGGCGGAAAAGAGCCCATATTGTATAATTCTACTCTCTAGTAGCCAAATGGTTGGCCATGCTGCCAGTGGAAAGGGGATTCACTGAAAAAGGGCTTGGAGAGACTTGTTGGTGTGATGGGGATGTCCTATATCTGGAGTGTTGAACTTTTACAACTTCACAGAAAAAACACCACATTGGCCTCCTCAGAGAGTGGGTGCCCTCTCCTTGGGAGTCCACTTATTCACACGTTAACAAATTAATTACAAAATATGTCCTATGCTTCAGGCTAATTTAAAATATATTGAGCTAGTGAAACTTTACTATATAAACTTAGGGTAGCTTTTATAGAATTGCAACAGAGCTGAACATGAAAGAGAAATGCATGGTTTGAAAGGTCATTCTCCAAAACTCTTGGGGCCAGATGTGTTTTGGTATTCAAAATTGTTTGGATTTTAGAACAGTAATGTGGTGTATATACCATATATTACATACTAGGTGCAGCATCCGTTGAAGTGTTAATATTTTTGTAGTGAAGCATGTGAAAATTCATATAAAGGAGGTTAATGTCAGTTTAAGGCATGTGTATAAGCCAAATAAGTTCTAGTACCACATTCATTCAAAACTTTCAGCTTTTAAAGTGTTTTGGATTTTGGAATTGCAAGTAAAATACTGTCTGTAGTTCAATTTACCAGTAATTAATAAAATGGCTCAACAAAGAATATGCCTGCTGTGTTTCAAAGTTATATAAGTGATAAAGCGATAAACTGCTTACTTTTATCAAGTATAGACATCTTGGCCAACATTAAAATCATGGCCTTGTTCTTTCACTGGAAAAGATAATCCCAGCTGAAGATAAAGTTTCTGGTTTAGCAGCCTTACTATGAAGATGAAATAATGTTTCTTACTTGAGTGAAACATCCTTCTACTATTTATTTTCATTTTAAAATTTGTACCTGTATCATAAAGCTACATGAAATGAAAAATCTTTCTATGGAAAATAAGTTTTCTTCATTAAAATGAAAAATAATAAAGCTCAACATGGAATTGAAGACAGAAAATTTAGATTTTTCATTAGAATCACTGCTTAGTTCTCATTCAACTGGGTCTTACGCCTCCCATATGCTGGCCATGTGCCTACTGTCATTCACGTGTGTGTATTACACATTTGCCTCCATTCTGAAGGAAACTCTGGTAACTATGGTCTGGTATGGGAGGTAATGTGATATAGTACAAAGAGCCTGGGATGGGGAATTAGTAACTCTGGTCTTAAATCTCAGGTGCTCTCTTAAAAATTTTGTGACTGCAAATAATTTAAATTTTCTGAGCCTGCTTTATCGTCTGTAACTTCAGAGCTGTAAAGAAAACTTTTCTGGATTGTTTTTAGGATAATGTGAGATACTGTCAATCATCCAACACAGAGTAGGCACTTGATAAGTGGTAATTATAATAATAAGTTTATCACAGTATTATTAAGACCTTAACATCAAAATCTATGATTGATTAAAAAGAGAAGTATAATTATGTCAGAGATCAGCTTAGAACTTCATCTTATGAAAATGCTATTCTGCTTCTCCCTGAAAGACTATTACATGTTTCACCACCGGAATTTGGCAAGCGCTATATTTGATAAGAGCTATATTTGATGAAACTGCACACTGTCTGCTGTTTTGAAACATCTTAGGGACACCTGGGTGGCTCAGTCGGTTAAGCGACCGACTTTGGTTCAGGTCATGGACTTGCAGTTCGTGAGTTCGAGCCCCACGTTGGGCTCTGTGCTGATAGCTCAGAGCCTGGACCCTGCTTCAGAGTCTGTGTCTCCCTCTCTCTCTCTGCTCCTCCCATGCTCTCTCTCTCTCTCTCTCTCTCTCTCTCTCTCTCTTTCTCAACAATAAATAAAGATTAAAAAAATTAAAAAAAAATCCTTTGTGAAGCCTGTGGTCCGGAATTACAATCTAACTAGTATAAAAAAGGTTCAGAATTCTAGAAAAGGAAAGAAAATTTTCACTCATAAGGAAAGATGTAAATTATAACTAGGGATCATTAAAAACTTAAGGCTCTGATTGAATTTTGTCATAGTGAATGAGATTTAACTCGTTTGAAGAAAGTTTGGCCATAATATCTGATGATGCAAATGAGGGAGGGTATTTCCTCGTAAAATATCAGCTAGAAATAATCAACTAGAATCCAGTAAGCCATTTATTTTTGAAATAATTTTTTCAGGCTAATTACTTCAGTTTCAAATTCAGTTAAGCAATTGACTTATTCCTCTTTTATTTATTTTTCACTACTTAGTTCTTATGGGAAATCCTATCCAGGTCATCATAGCACAATTGAAAACAACTGATAATGAAAAGAATGCTAATTGGTTTCCTCTCTGTCTTATCACTGATCCGTATACAAACTAATGCTTCCACATTCTTCCTCTTGTTTGTATCCAACCTCTCTAGATATCTAGACTTGAAAAATTTTTGAAAGTAATCATGAACTACCAAAGCAATGCATAGCATTGATAAACTATATTGGTTAGTAGACAGTGCAATGAACTTGGACTAGAAATAGTGTGTTTAAAGTCATTGGATCAAATATTTATTGAACAGGCACTAAACCAAGTGTTAAGGATAAAAACATAGACTCAGTTTTTGCCTCTGGGAACCCAGAGTTTAACAGGGGAGGTTTGTAAATAAACAAAGGCAATGCAAAATGATACATGCAATAACAGATTATAGTCAAAGTAATAAATATTTAGATGAATAATAAACATGCTGGGTTTATAGAGATGGGGCCATTACACCACCTAATCCCTGTGTTCTGCTCAAAGATTCCTGTGGCCGAACCAACATTGCCTCAAGTTAGGTGAGCCAAGAACTATCAATCCGTCAATTCTGCACACTTTAGAGACTGTCACGACTAAATTATTGAATTCCCAGGCTCTTAATTCCTATTTAATTTATTCAGTATTCAAAGTTTCAATGACCTCTTTAAAAGAATTTATAACCTACTGCAAAAAACAATCTATTTCCTACCGCATTATGCTGTTTATCTTCCTGAGACAATTTCTTCTAGCCCCTCCTCCTCTTCCTTTCTCCCCACCCATACAAAAGTTCCCCCTAAAAGATCTACTTCATAACATAAAAGTCCGCCTACAACATCAGCTTCTTTTTAGAACATTCCTCCCACCTCTGCTTCAACTCGATCCTGGCTCTCTTGAGAACTCAGTTTCACTTATAGGTCTCAAGATGTAACTTTTATTTTTCTGTCATCTCCATATATTAAACATCAAGCAGTAATGTTAGCAGATTTCAGACATTTGCTTTTCCCACTGTCCAGTGAGGGCTCCCACTGCTCTGAGGCTCGCCACTTAGTCATAGCACACACTCACATACTTTACAGGTAGCACCTATCAGCCACTCAATAATTCCTCATGATTCACTGAACACCTTGACATCTGAGTCACAGATGGACTGCCCCTCCGCCCTAGATTTCTGCTATTATCCTGTAAGATTTCCAGGTCCATGGCCAACCCATTTAGGACTCTAATTACTTGTTTCCAAAGTTCTCTTCTACTTCATTCTGACATCCGTTCTTGAAGCCATAATCTTGACAAGGCCATAGCCTGAAGCTAATAATAAGTTTATTTTTCAGCTAAATCTATGATGACCATTCATCAACCTTTGCAGGGCCTTCAGTCCTTTGACCCTTCCACACTCTACCCTGCCCTTACTTTATCCCAACCCCACCTCCAATCATGACCATGACCATAACCATAACCATAACCATAATCCTTATCTTTTCTGCCTTCCTGTTTAGTTTAGATTCCATGGTCCACTATTTAAATTACTCTTTTTTTCTTTGTAAACCCCAATTCCTTCCTTTTTTTTTTTTTTTCATTGCATTCATTGAGCAAAACTAAATTCTAAAGGAATCCATTTTCTGTGTCTTGGGCAGCGAATGATACCGGAAGAAATAACAAACAGAGCAAAGTAACACTATGAATTTATCATCACCAACTTCATCTAGGTCATTACCAAATCTCTCACTGGCCTCAATTATTCACACATTCTATAGTTTTCTCAGACTCTATTTACATCACATCAGACTCATCGTTTTTCAAGCGCAGGTGAATTTACTTCCTAGACAAGAAAAATAGGAGCTATCAGATGGGCACACCATTATTTCCTAACCACTCAACCTATAAACCTAATTGCATTTGCACCTATCCACTTCTCCTCCCCTCCCATCCAAACGGAAGTATTGTCCTTGATCCTGTTTAAGGTCCGTCCTTCCACCAGTGCCCTAGATTCAGTTTCCTCTTACTTTCCCAGGAAGCATGCACTGTTTCTTATCCCATCGTTCTCCTATGTAATCAACCTCCTTCTTTCAAACAGATCCTTCCCATAAATATTTGAAGAGTTCTTTTCATCTTAAAAACAAAACAAAAAAATACCCCAAAACATAAACAAAAATAAAACCTTCCTTGACCCTGTTTTACTTGTATCATCTTATCTCTCTTCCTATCCTGAGCTTGACAGCCAACTTTCTTGACACAGTTGAGAACCTTCATTATATCCTCTTCTTACCTTCCCATTCTCTTCTCAACATACTCTGAAACAGCTCTCACTATTATCAACAATGACCTTCATGCTACTAAATCCAAAAATCAATGTTGTGTTTCATGGCCTACTTTTCTCTGTGTAGTTATGACCACTTTGGTTAGAAGTTAGTATAAAGTAGTTGTTAAAACTGTGGGCTCTGGAGTCAAACAGGCTGGGATAGATTCCCAGATCTGCCAATTACAAGCTGGGACTGAAAGCAATTAGTTAAAAAAGAAATCTCTCTGTGCCTCAGTCTCTTTCTCTATAAAATCGAGATAAAAATAATACTTACTTCATAGGTATGTTGTAAGAATAAAGTAAATGAAAATATGTGAAGTTCTTAGAACATAGCTTGGCCCCTAGTAAGTTCTCAATAAATGCTACTATTAATTCTATTGACCTCTCCTTTCTTCTTGAATAACTCTATTTTTTTGGCAACTAAACTTCACACTTTCTTGGTTTTGGTAGAATGGCTGCCCTGGAGACCATATAAAAAAATAAATAAACAACATACTCAGTGGTTTAACAATGTCAATTCAAATAGAGCTTCTCTTGTAAACCTAAATAGAAGTCATTCTTTTGTATATACGTATTTATTTTTATTTGTAAATGGCAGGGCAGAAACGACTGAACATTAAACTCAACATTTAGTATCTGGTAACATTTAGTTAGTTATAGGATCAAAATGTAAGGTGTAGGCACAGACTATCCAAGTGCCCTAAGTAAGAAATAAGACATTGATTAGGAAGAGTAGGGATATTGGGGTAGATGTTAACAAAGCTGAAAATCTTGAATCTACTTTAAACTTTCTTTCAGTGGGGTGCTTATTCTCCTCAAGACCTATCCCTACCATCCTTATTGTGTCCAGACCTTTAATAGAAAGATCTGAATACATCCCAATGTAAAAAGCCCAACCTAGGAAGAAATAGTTTACACTCCAAAAGATTGCAATAGTTGTCTAAGTTATGCTGACATAAACCTAGGAAATACACAAGAGAATATTTTAAGAATGTTAGACTTTATATTTCAAACAAACTCACAAAAATCTCCACTTAGATATTTGCAAAAGAGAACATTCAAATTCCATATGTCCAAAAATAAACTCATCATTAATCTCTTAGAGATAGTTACATTGGAGGTTCCTCCTCTGTAAATGACTAAGCTATCCACTCACTTGCATAAGTGACAGACCTGGGATTGACTCTTGACACTTCCTTCATCTCCACTGTCCATAACCAATGATCAAATATTGACTTTTTACCCACTAAATAGCTTTATACATATTTTTTTCTCTTTTTTATAAATTTTATTTTGGAAAATTTCAATAATACACACATGTGGAGTATTATCACTAACTTACATGTACATCCCCCAGAATTATCAACCTTTCCCAATTAAGTTCCATCCATCCTCTGCCACCATTTTTCTTCTGGACTATTTTTTTTAAAATTTATTTAAATCCAAGTTAGTTAACATATAGTGCAATAGTGATGTCAGGAATAGAATTTAGTGATTCATCACTTACATATAACACCCAGTGCTCATCCCAGCAAGTGCCCTCCTTAATACCCATCACCCATTTAGCCGATCTCCACACCCCAGACCCCTCCAGCAACCCTCCACTTGTTCTCTGTATTTAAAAGTCTCTTCTGGTTTGCCTCCCTTTATGTTTTTATCTTATTTTTCCTTCCCCTCCCTTATGTTCATCTGTTTTGTTTCTTAAATTCCACATATGAGTGAAATCCTATGGTATTTGTTTTTCTCTGACTTATTTCGCTTAGCATAATAGTTCCATCCACATTGTTGCAAGTGGCAAGGTTTCATTCTTTTTGATTGCCAAGTAATATTCCATTGTGTGTATGTGTATATGTGTGTGTGCAAATATATATATATATATATATATATATATATATGCATATACCACATCTACTTTATCAATTCATCAGTTGATAGACATTTGGACTCTTTCCATAATTTAGCTATTGTTTTTTTTAAATTTTTTTAAACCTTTATTTATTTTTGAGAGAGAGACAGAGTGTGAATGGGGAGACAAAGGGAGAGGGAGACACAGAATCTGAAGCAGGCTCTAGGCTCTGAGCAGTCAGCACAGAGCCTGATGCAGGGCTCGAACTCACAAACCATGAGATCATGACCCGAGCTGAAGGTGGACACTTAACCGACTGAGCCACCCAGGCGCCCCTATAATTTGGTTACTGTTGATCCACTAAATAGCTTTCTAAATCTTCCACTGTTCTTATTTTCACATTTCTTCATTCCTCAAAGATTCAGCACCTGCCACTGTCTTTAACATTTCGATATCTGTGTAGCTCATCTTCCAATATCATAGACTCTAAATCCTTGACTGTCTCTCTCTCCCAGTGATCTTTCTTGCCCCCTATCTCAGATACTAAACTTCAGAGTTTCAGGGTCCTGCTTTTGTTAACAAAAGCAAAACAAAACAAAACACTATAGTTCATGAAAATTTTCCAATTTAAGCAATACATTCTCAACCAGTACCTCCTGTCTTGCCAGCTAATACCCACTAGAATGGAGGCTCTCACAATCCTTTCATGACTCTGGCACCTCAGCACATCAAGCCTCACATCTTTGCTCTCTCCTTGTGTCCTCTCTTTCTCCTTATCCAGTTTAAATTTATGGTCAGTCACAGTCATTCCTTGCATATGCTCTGAACACCTTTGCCTTCCTCTCACCTTTGTGGTACTGTTGCAAAATGACAAACCTGGTCCAACTCTTTGCCTAATTTCTGCTTGCAGGACGGACCTTGTCTCTTCTTTCACAGAGATTGGCTAATAGTTCACCAAAACTATTTTCCTTTCCATCTGGTCACAAAGCTAGACAATATTTCCCAGCCTCTGTTGACTTAAGATAGAACTAGGGCATTGAATTTTAGTCCATGAACTGTGAGAATTCTGCATACCACTTCCAGGCCTGGCATAAATAAAATTTCTTGAAATCCTCCATTTTCTCCCTTCCCCAATTTTACAATTAGATGTCAACATCGAGGATAACCTTGGAAAACATGTGTTGCGCTTTAGCCAGGATCACTGAAAGTCACATTTGCACCACTTCGGCTTCTACCTCCACTGCTATGTCCCACTACCCATTAGACTTTAGCTTATTGAAATATAAGTTTCTATTGTGTTAGGCCTCTATGATTTCAGGGTTAATCTGTTGCAGCAGCTATTATTACCTTAACAAATAGAACCACCATAGAATCATGTCTGTAGAAAATACAAGCTGTGCTAACTGGTGTAACTTTAAAATTCATGATCACTAATCACCTGACATTAACACTAAATTTCTGTGCTTTATTTTATTCAGTCTTCTACTCTCCTTGATAATAATTCACACTTTTCCTCTCATCTGAAAACTTACACCTGGTCTCTCTGCAAATCCCATTGTCAATACCTTCAAATATATTTTGAATATATACAGAATCTAACCACTCTTTCACAGTCAGGTTCAAATATTTCTACTGAAATAGTCTCCTGTTTGATATCTCCTTTCGGTCTTTTCCAACACAGCCACCAGGGTGATCCCACTAAAATGCAAGACAAATTATTCCAGATCTCAAAGTCCTTCAATGGCTTTCTATCAGTGAGGGCATAGTACAAAATCAGAAACAACACTGGACATTTCAAACTGAGGGGACCCTCACATAGGCAAGTGTTGGACAACTTAAAGACTGAATGGGTAACACAGCAATTAATAACTGTGAGCAACAAATGCCATCGTTGGGCCTGTGAACAAAAAGAAAAGAGCTAGGATACTAGAGGCTAGGAACTTAGAAGGAGGGCTCCGCAGAGCTGTTTCTCATATGTCTAAGGGGGGAACTACTGCCAGGGTGCTGCTGGTTTCTCTGAGAGCATGCCCCCGGACTTGCTAGAAACGTCATAACATACTGGAGGCAGGAATCAACTGCTGCTTCTGGGCAATGTTAGCAAAGACAAGGAAAACAGGAAGGAAGTTCCTTCCTCTGTCTTCTCTTTACATACCCTGAAGGTAGAATCTAAAAGGAAGTCAGCTGGCAAATGTAACTGGGAAATATAATTTGCAAAATTCCATCCCTAGTCTCAGCACCATAAAGACATCCATTTTGGCTACCCAGCACTCATAAAAACTCCTCTACACATATTTTAACTTCCATGCAACAACAAAAAACAATCTCATGCTTCCACCCAGCAGGGTCAAATTCTTTTATCCAAATGAAGTCACTCTTGCACTTTTCCCCATAAACAAGAGACTCAAGTCTTAACATTTACTGTGTCCCATCTCTGGGGGATGTTAAATCATCTTGTTCAGTTACAATCTCACTAAAAATCCTTACATAAAGTAATAGGGATAAAATAAAAGATGAAACAAATCAGTGATTCCTCTGGGCTCAGATGGATTCATTCATCTGTCTGTGGTCAGCAGCTGGGATGGCTGGTCTTTGGACTCTCTTGTGTGTCTGGGGCCTTGGCTGTAATGGTTTGTCCGTGTTCCATGTGGTTTTTTAACTTCCAGATGGCAAGGAGAGGCTTTTTTATGTGGTAGTTGCAGGGTTCCAAAAGAGAGAACAGAAGGATACAAATCTCATGAGACCTAAGTTTAGACTCACACAGTCACTTCTGCCATATTCTATTGACCAAAGGAAGTCACAAGGGCAGTCCATTTCAAGACATGGAAAAATAGACTCTACCTCGAAGGGAGGGGCTGTGGAAATTGCTATTTTGCCCTATGCTACATAAAACAAGGAAGGAAACATACATAGCTCTACTTTGCCCACTACATCTTCTCCCTCAACTGGCCTACTGTGAGATGGACCTTTTTACTCACTGCCCAGTCATCTACTTTGAACAGTGGTCCAACATAATTTTTGAGTTCTTATATAAATTAGCATCAACTTACATCTAGTGCACAGTTACCTATTAAATGTGTGCAATCATGTTTTGAGAAAGCTTGGAAAGGTTTTACAGTTTATACTTGTGGCTACGTTGTAGGGTCTTTTCTCAAAAGTATCTAGTCTTCTTTGTAATCACAGAACTCCAGGTCAATGAATTGGCTTAGGTTTGGGAAGTGGGTGAGAAGCTGTGAATACTCAAGCTAGATTCCTACCTAGAATTTACTATATTGACTAATTAACACTTTAGAAATCTATCCCTATATTTTACTCCTAGGATAGTTCATGCTTAGAAATCAAGTAGCCATAGTGAAAGACCCCTGCAAGGCAAGATATTCAGATTTCCAACCCTTCCTTGGGATCCCTTATAGTAATTTTAAAAATCTTGATTCTTGAAGTTGCTACTTAACTTCTACTACTCTATGATCCCATGATCTACTGAAATTAGGGATTCCTGTTCCATGATAGAACCTCCCGCTGTCATCTTCAGCCTTTTTAGATGATAGCGACTCTAGAGCTTTACAAGGATACTGGCGCATGCCTCAGTGAAGGCAATATCCCCTGGGCTCCCCTGAGACATGTGGTGAGGTGGTACTTATGCAAGTTTCACAAGTCCTCTTTTATATTCCTATATTATCCCTAAGCCTTTTCTTTATATTAGGTTAGTAAATTCTCATCCAACCTTACTGAAAAAAGGCCACCATTGAATTAAATAAACCAAAAAAACTGTTAGGACAGAAGTTTCATCTGGTCAACCTACCACATTAAATCTGGAATAAGAACACCTATGTTGACTATTTTGTCCTGATTCAGTGTCACATTCCATCCATCTTGTTCTAACACCCTTATGACATATTCTCACATGTAACCCTTAGATTCATGCCAATATAATTTAGGAAAATATTTTAATGCTTTTGGGGTATAACCTGTTTCTCCCTGGGTCAAATTTTTCACTTGTCTCTATTAAAATGTGCTCAGATTTCTCTAGCTGTAGGACTAGACACAATAGGAATGGTGTATCTTGAGGAGAATAAGCATCTCATTGAAAGGAAGGCTCAGAGTAGATTCAAGATTTTCAGCTTTATTTGTGTCCACCCAGATATCCCTAACTCCTTCCCAATCAGTGTCATAATTTTCACTTAGGACACTTAGAGAATCTGCAAAATAGACCTTCCATTGTAATTCTGTATCTAACCCAAATACTTAAATGTTGAGTTTAATTTTCAGCCCTATCTGCTCTTTATATACAAATTAAAATAAATGCATTCATACAAAAATCAGAGATTTTTTTAGGATCACAGGAGAAGTTCTGAGATTGTTAAACCCCTGAGCATGTCATTTTCCTTTTATATGATCCCTAGTGCAGTCATAAATAGCCATTCTACCCCACAGTCATCATAGTTATCATTACCACTGTATCAGTCAACTGCAGCAGCCACTTGGTCCCCTAAGATATTTATTTCAATAAGCACTTTATCCCAAGTAACTGCAGGTGGTAATTTAATTAAATAGTGCATGCCATGGCAATATCAGTATCCCATTTTCTATTGACAAGGAACTTAGCATTAATTAAATTCAAGGTCAAGGACATATCTAAAACAATTCTATAATCCCAACTTTGAGGCTTTCCTGGGATTACTCTTGTTACCTGACACTGTAATCATCAAGAAAACAGAAACCACATTAAGCGTTTTTAACAGAGGGTATTTATTTTATTTTTTTAAGTTCATTTATTTATTTTGAGAGAGAGCAAGAGTGAGCAAGAGCTGGGAGAAGCAGAGAGAGGGGGGAGAGAATCCTAAGCAGGCTCTGCACTCTCAGTGCAGAGCCTGATGCAGGGCTCAAAAACATCAACCGTGAGATCATGACCTAAACAGAAATTGGATGCTTAACTGATTAAGCCACCCAAGTGTCCCTAACAAAGGACATTTAAACAGAGAATTTGTAACATAGGTGTTTGAAAGTGAAGGGAAAAAAAAAAGGAACATTGTAGTAACCCAGATGTTAATAACTCAGGAGGGAACTTCCATTCTTAGGTCCTGGGAACTGGGGGTAGGTGGGAAAATTACCAGAACTTAGAAGATTAAAGGAGGAGCCCTATTGCATTGGTCCTCAGACCTCAGAGAAAGGGGTCCCAAATGGCTGCTGCTGGAACCTTTGAGGAGGTGCCACAGGACTGGTCCTGGAAGTGCTCAAAAAAGGTGAAAGTTGAAGCCATCGGCTGTTGTCAACCAATACAAAGAGAGACAGGAAAAACAGAAGAGTGTGTCTCTTCTCTTTTCCCCTTGCCTTCCAATCTCCCTCTATTGCCTTCTACTGACAAAAGTCAATAGGAAGCTATTTGACTAACTGGGAAATGTAACTTACAGTCTCAGCTCCAGCACCGTAGACAAGAGTATTGAAGAAAATAGGTAAATAGCTGACACGGGCTCCCTATCTCACCCAGAGTAAATGCCAAAGACCTGCAGTGATCTCTAGGTTCTGCATAACTCAGTCCCTTGTTAACCTTCCATTTTTATCTCCTATTCCTCTCCCCCTACTCCTTCTGTTCTCTCCACACTGACTCCCTGCTCATTGTTGATCACATTAGGCATGTTCTTATCTCACAGCCTTCACATTTGGGGCTCACTCTGCATGAAATCCTCTCCTAGAAACCTTGAAGGCAGGCTTCCTCATTCCCATCTTCTCAAAAGTTACTTTCTCGAGGAGGCCTTCCTTGGACATTCCACCTAAAATTTCAACTCATAGCATTTCCCTCCCCTGGTTTCTTTTTTCCCCTATGGACTTATCATTCTGTAAAATACTACATATTTTCCATATTTATCTTATGGATAAATATACTACAGAAGGAGTAGTATAGCTTCAATGGTAGAATTTTAGTTTTAGGGCACAGAGACTTTCACTTGTTTTGCTCCCCTAGTGAAAGGACAGTGCCTGGCACATATTTGACATTCAGTAAATCTTTTTTGGATTAATGAATACCTGCTAACATAACCCTGGTCCTAGCCAACTCTCATCTGAAAACATCCAATAGTCTAACTGCTATCTCTTCATCCATTCTTAACCTGTAGGTCCATTTTCAACACTGGTGCCATAGTGGTCTTTAAAAATTAATTATATATTACAGTATATTGCAGGCAGCTAGAGGACAAAAGTCTTGTATTACTTATAATTATATCCCCATTTCTTTGGGTCCTGTATCTAAAATTGACTTACTTAGATAAACTTGACTCATTCAGAGTTCTTTGTTATATAGACACAGGATGGGAATGTGTATATTTTATGTAACACAAAAGTTATGGTCTTGAAATCTTGCCTGTGGACCAACATATATGTTAAATGCTAGGTTTTATTTCAAAGGAGTTTAAAATAAATATGCATTTCTTTGGAAAATTCCTTGGGAATGAGGCATAATAAAATCTCACTTAAGATAAGCAGGCATGTAATAATCAAAAGTCCTCAAAGTCACAAAATATGAATGTGTCTTTCATATTTAGGATAGTTATTTAAAGGTCTAAAGAGAATAATTGTTTAACAAAACATCTACTAAGTTTTCTCTGGTTTCTCAAATATAGTAGTAACATGTCCCCTTTTCTCATTGTCCAAACTTTACTTTTATGATCTCTGTAAAAGCTGCATTCTTTTAGAAATGAACAGGTTGGTGGAGTCTGATGGGAGAGTCGGATACAACACGAGTCTGGGCAACAATTCAGCATGTCTGCCTGGTTGCTTCTCTTGCTTCTGAACTACCATACCTTTGAGTTTTGCTTATGCCAGGCTGGTGGCTAGATGTATATACCTTCTCTTAATGGACTGCAATGGCCTGGAGGTTAGGTTTTATTCCCTTTGTGTCCACAGAGGTTTTTTTTCAGGTAGGTATTAAAATTGGTTGATATAATTAATTTAAAAATTGGACACAAAGAGAAATAAATGAAGCAACTCTACTAACACATCGATGGAACTTATTAAGCACAGCAAAAATTGCTAGATTCAATGCAAAGAATGAATGCCCACATTTATCCATTATGTAAAATTTGGTGTTCTATGCAATGACCTAGGCTCATAGGTCTTGTGCGTGAGTTGAGTGAGTTGGTGTGAATGTGTGTGTGTGTTTAATGGTCCAAGCCTAATTGAAAGGAGTAGTTTTGATAACTCTCAAAACAATGCTGGCTTTTTTTTTTTGTACAAAATACAAACTGCTTTAAATAATTATGAATATAAATTCATGCATGTTCATTTCCTACCTTCAGCTTCTCCCCTGCAGATCTTGGGTCCTAGGACTTTGCAGAGCCGTCTTCTTCTCGGCTCATGCTCCCTTACTTCCTTTGGAGCATATGTTACGCAATGTATTGAAAGGCAAATTGTCTATCTTAATCTCCAAGGAAAATGCAGAGTCACACAAAAATATGCACAAACAGCTGGGGTACAGGTTGATGATAGTGAAACCAAACTTTTTTTTTTTAATATTGGAAAATGTGAGTGAAGTTACTTTTTATAAAACTTCCCTGCTGTTTTCACAGCGCAGCATGTAGCCCTATGAGACTCTATACGCTATATTTTCAGAGGCTTTTAAAAAAATGAGCCAGTGCTGATTGTCTAATCTTTACAAAATACTTACATCTCTGATGAAAAAAATCAATCCTCCACATCTAATGGTAGGGTTCTCAAAAACAAATAATATAAAGGCATTTGTTGGAAAAACTGTGTTTCCAAGCATATGAATATAAGAAATATTTACTTTTTTCTTAGAATTATTTTCACTGGTTCATCTTTAATGTCATTAGTTTTTGCTATCATGAATTAACCTTGGCTTTGTGGGATCTATATGGTTGGATAGCCTCCAATATTTATCTTCCTTTAATGTTTACTGAGTGCTTACATATATATTGTCTTACAAAGAAGATATTCTTCTTATCTCCACTTCACAAATGTTTGATGACTGCTTTTGCAGGTGTTATCCAATGATGTTAAGGTAAAATCTAAAGATCCAAATAACTTAGAATATTTAAGAGATATATTTTTGATAAATTATCAGATACTTGTGTCATAAAATAAATATATTCAGGTTTATCCTTGTAAACCAATTAAACTAGGAGGAAAAATAATAATAAATCTAACGTATCTGTTTGCATGCGATGTCAGTATTTCATCATTAAAAAGATGTTAAGAATTATATTTTAGTACTAGTGACAGTAGTCTAAACAAAAGATATATAGCTCAGTGGCATGTTAAAGGAATCTGAAGCTAGGAAGCTCAACACGGTTGAGGAAAGCATGTTATATATATTATACATATATAGTGTATACACTATATATAAGGAAAGAGGGTCTTTCTTTCTGTTCTGCGGTACTCAGCACACGTTTTCCATTTTCCCAGGCACAGAGTGGTTTCTGGAGCTCACTGTTTCTGTTAGCATACAGGGGAAAGAGAAAGGCCGAAAGGTTTTTCCAGAAGTTCCACCCAACAGCTTCCACTTATATCTCACAGGCCATCCTAGTTGCCAGAGTGCATGGGAAAAGTAGGCTCTTGGCCACCTATCACCACAGGGGCAAAACTCGAGACTAATTATTGAAGCAGAAATGGAGAATGGATTGGGGCTTATAACTTATTGTTTTTGCCACTCACCCATAAAGGAACATAGAATTTTCCTCCTTTTAAGGACAGTATCTACTTAATCCTCCAAACTATTACCCTACATGTAAACAATGCCCCACTCAGGGATTAAAAAGGATCACTGATTAATTTAATCCTCTGATTAAAAAGTAATCAGAGAAAACAAATTGAGTTTAGTGAAGGTGACCGTTGAAAATGGAAAGTTATCTACTGTCGTTCAAAATACTGTATGATGGCAGTAAAACAATGACCTAGAACTCGAAAATGTGAAATTACCAGCAGTCACTGGGTACATGGTAATTTACTAAGAAGTCTGGTAAAGAGTAGAAAGTCTGGTTACACACAATTTTCTCTATTAAGGAGTTTGCAGTACTGGTTGTTACCCAATAAAAAGCTTATATTATTTTTAGGAGAAAATAAGTGGCTATAATTTCTACTTCATTTATTAAAAATCTATACTTTTCCTCTCTAGGGATCACTTGTTGAAAATGCCTTGGGACCATTAAGGAACTGTTTAAATTATGACTATTGTTTTCTGGAGTTCTGAGAGCTAAAAGGAATCAAATCCTCTTTCCAGAGTCTTACTCATTCCTATCGTGGGCATGACTTAAAATATAAAATCCATCAGACTACCAACATAAAGCATTTAGAAGAACAGTAAATGACTGAAAATAACATTAACTCACCATCTCAAATGTATGTAATAACATGAAAACGTGCTAGACCACACAAGTAATACAGCACAAGTATATTAAATGAAACAAGATAGAATTTAATATATAATTTTATCGAGAACTGGTTAGGAAAAATGATATAAATATTGCCTTTCATTTCTCGGAGAAGAATAATTGGCAAAAACATTTGGAAAGATACATACACACATAAATGCCTTTTTAGATATGTGAGTGAGTATAAATATACATGGAAAGTATTCAAACAGTCATATTCTTTCACATAGTAATTCCACTTCTGGAAATCTATCTTAAAGAAATAGTCCTAAATACTGAAAAAGAAGGAAAAAAAGCTTTATGCTTCATCGTCATGGCAGCAATGTTTAGAAGTAAAAATCTAGAAATAGTAGTTGTTCAACAAGGGCCAATAACTGGGTAACTAATGGTACATTTACTCATTGAAACACTGCATTGTTAAAAGGACAAAAAAGAGAACTCTAAGGTATCATAGAGGTACTAACTGCTGGAAACACCTAGCACCCCTGGGGCTGGGGGTACAAAGAAAAGAAATTGAAGTCACTAAACTTAGTCCCTTACTACCATCTTACCTGAAGTTCAGATCTCTGAAAAGGCAGCCCAGCCAGTCGACACTGATGTATTGAGGCGAAGCATGATGAAGCTGGCTCTCTAATCCTCGAAACTGCAAACTGGATTCACCTGCTGCTACGGGAAGAAACCGCTACTTGCATCTCTAGGGCGAAGTTCAGGGCTCAAGCAGCAGGTAGGCAGCTCTCAGGAAGCTGCTTTCGCCTCCAGCCTTCCGCTCTCCCTGTAGCGCCCCCTGTCGGCAGAGTTGAAAGGGGAACCAGCGGGCAAAGCACACACCTTTCAGCCCTACCTGTGCTTCTACCTGCGGGAGATCTTGGCAGCTGTGCTCTGCCCATCTCCGCGTTCATCCTCTCTCTCATCAGCTCCTATGGCTTCTGGCTTCTGGCTTTTGGCAGATTGAGGGGGAATTGGGGTGGGGTGAGGGGGAAGGGTGCTCCCTGGATCCGCAGGGCCGAGCAGGCGCACACTCCCCCCTGGCTCACGCCAGACAACAGATACCCAGGGCCGGCTGAGGAGGGATGAGCTTGTGCCCCACCATCGCAAGGCTGGGTGTAGAAGGGTGGTTTGGAGATGGGAGACAATAGCCCAATAACCGACGTACTCTTTATTCATTGCCTGTCTTTCCATCTGGAAAATGAACTCTTAAAGGACAGAGTAGCTTTGGTTCTTAAAACCATGGCCCATGGCCGGTGCCCCATAAATATTGTTGACTTAGTGAAAAGAAACTCTCTGTTACTGAAGGAAGAGGGAAAAACTGTGAACAAAAATTATGGCATCTTTATTTCTGCCTTTTAGATTTTCCTAGTCCAAAAATTAATAAATAAAAGGCATAAGCCAGCAGGACACCTCTCCTGTCAGTCGTCCCTGTCCTGTCTCTTTTTAACTGTTTGTAACTTTGGGGAGTTACTTAACTTTAGGGATCCCAGTTTCGGAATCCTAAAAATAGAAACAACACTTACTTTAAAGTGTAATCTAAGGCCTGCTAGGATGGCATATGCAGGATACCTTCTACCATGCAGGGCACGTGTTTGTTCATTGGATTGTGCTGCGGACGTCAAAACACACGGTCCTACACCCTCCAGCCAATGTGCACCTGGCATCATTTCCACGTCGATATGGTTTCTAAATAATAATAAAAACTAACATTTCCTGGGCATTGGTATTTGTGCCACACATTGTAAGTGTTTCGACTGTGTAAGTGTAAGAACTCATTTAATGCTTCCAACAATTTGTGAGGCAGATGCTTTCATTTTTCGAATTTTACTGAAGAGAAAATTAAGGCGCAAAAAGCTAGATAACTCTTCTCAGGTTGCGTAGCTAGAAAGTGGCAGAGCTAGAATTTGCAAATTGGCCGGGCAGAATTCGCCAGGCAGATCGAGGCAACCTGGCTTGAGGGTCCATCCTCTGAGCCCCTGTTACGTTGTTTCTTTAATAAGACTCCTAATGATCTGATTTATTAAACTTTTATTTATTTATTTATTTATTATTTTTCCAAGTTTTTATTTAAATTACAGTTAGTTAACACAGTGTAATATTAGTTTCAGGTATAGAATTTAGTGATTCATCACTTAAATACAATACCCAGTGCTCATCACAACAAGTGCTCCCCTTAATAAGGGATGGGTAATAATCTTATTCTTCATGCCGATTCTGGGTATTTGCAGGACTATCCTGTGTGACTGTTAATAGGCACTTCACCCAGTTCAGCCAAAAATTTTAAGGAGACTTACTGTCTTAAACACACACACACACACACACACACACGCACGCACATCTGAGTGAATTGGATACAGCAAGATTGAGAAGAGATGGTGTCTCATGAAGGCATCTGGGTAAAGCTTAAATCCAGCCAACCTAATTATAAACTGTTATCCCCCTATTATGGAAAAACCCTGTAATTGGATATAAGAAAATCCTCTGTAAAAGCTTGCTCCTCAGGCAAGGTTTAACACTGGTCTTAAAAGCTCAATTAAATATGATCAAAAGAGTATTTCAAAAAAGTTATACTTAAAAAATTGAAGGTAAGCACTTTGCCACATTAATGCAGTGGTCACTGGATGGTACTACAAAGGGTAATGTTTTTCGTTGCCTTTTCCTTTTAAAAATAGCTTTTGATAAATTTTTCTAAATGAGAATAAATTATTCAAAACAGAATGTTTGTCTCTTAAGTCTGAGAGGGAATTGGTATTACAAGGAGAAAATTTAGATTATTAAAAATAAAGGGAATTATACATAATCGCGTCATTGTGTGTTAAAACTTTTCTGTATTTTCCAGACTTTTTCCAGCGTAAAGACATCATATACTGCGTACGTGTGCAGAAATTTTGACCAAAAATACCAGATCATGTTATTCATACTGCTTTATACTGTTTTTCTTTTCACTTCTCAGAATCTGTGAATGTCTTCCTCTATGAATAAGTACACATATATATCAGACTTTACAATATACTTATGCATATTAACATAATTTTTAACCAGTCTTGAGTTGTTGGATATTTAAGCAGGCATTTTATAGCCAGTATAGCCCCAAATTGATACATTTATTTTTAACCACTTGCCTGATAAGTTCCTCAGTATAAATTCTAAGAATTAAAATACTTGTCAGTAGGCAGATGCCCTAAGTCTTTTAGTGCATATTGAATATTTGTCCTCCAGAAAGATGACCCTAAATAACTCTTCTGCCTCGTAGTATATCAGAATGCCAGTTTTCTTAGAGACACATCCTGCTCTTTATCACCTTTCTCAATAAGATAAACTAAACAAAATCAACAGACACTATTTTATTTTCCTTTCTTTGATAACTGTTGAGCCTTATGTGCTTTTGTCATTTGCATTCCTTCTCCGAATTGCCTGTTTTTGTCCTTTGTCCATTTTATTTGTGGGATTTTTTTTTGTAAGAGTTCTTTATCTTAGATTGTTTTTAATATGTTGCAAAAACTTTTACCACATTTTTACCCAAAGCTTGGTGAATGAATTATATAGAAATTCCCATTCACATGTATTTCATATATTTCACGCTACAGTGAGGATAAAATGCACATCCAAAGGAGTCCTGGAGTGTCCTAAATCCCCAAGCGGAAACAAGAGCACGAAAATCCCTGAAACACCAGAGACTCCTAGCTTGGCACCGAAGTCACAGGAAAAGACAGTGCTGGGCTCATGACACACTCTCAGGAAGAAAAGCCAAGAATTCAGTCTGGCTGAGAACTATCCCTTTGACCACAGGGAAACATTTCTCTTCGTCAGTTTCTTCATTGGACAAAACTAGAGATGGATATCAAACTCCACTGGGTAGCCTTCCCGGTTCCTCTCTACTGGGTCAGGGTCACTCGTCCCTTAGATCTCAGCTCAAACACCACTTCCTCAAGGAAGTCTTCCCTGACCTGGCTCCCAGGTCAAACCTCTTTTTGTGTGTTGTTCATGAGACCCTGTACTCCTTTGCGGCATTTCCCACTGTTGTGATTTTATATTTATTTACCCGCTTATTTGATTCAGATCTCCTTCTCACTCACTGGAATGGGTACTCCCTGAGGGCAGAAACTGTCTGGTTTTGCAAGTTTTCAGGTCTCTACACTTAAGCTTGTCACACAGAAATGCATGACTAGGATTCATTAGGCAAATTGATTGCATATAAATATGCATTGTAAATTACAATTAATATCCATAGAGAGAGGGTTCAGTCAAGTGAATACTTGGGACGTTTTCACGAAGTGCTGACTTGAAGAACCACTTCAGATATTATTAAATAGAAAAATCTAAACATGGGAGATCTAGGTAAACAAGGCCTGTGTAAATAGAATGACTTTCCATTAAACCCCTCATAACTTTTACAAAGGCTATCGATTAGATGCACAGAGACCCAAAGATTAAAGGAAAAAAAAATCCTCTGCACTTGTGTAATCGAAAATGATAGCCACCAACCGCACGTGACTATGGAACAGTTGAAAGATGGCTAGTCGAAATTGAGAGATGTTGTACCTACAAACTGTGTATAGGATTTCAAAGATTTAGTATAAAAAAAAGAGCGGAAAAAACACCTCAATAATTATTATACTTCAAATGATATTTTGGATATATTGGGTTAAGTAAAATATAGTACTAAAGTTAATTCTAGGGTGCCTGGGTGTTCAGTGAGTTGAGCGTCCAACTTCGGCTCAGGTGATGATCATAGGGTTTGAGCCGCGCACCTGGCTCACTGCTGTCACCCCAGAGCCCGCATCGCCCAGAGCCCGCTTCGGGTCCTCAGTCCCCCTCTCTCTTTGCCCCTCCCCTGCTTGCACTCTCTCAAAAAATAAATAAATAAACATTGAAAAAAAATAAAAATAAAATTAATTCCACCTGTTTCTTTTTACTTTTTTATCGGGTCTGTTAGAAAATTTACAGTTAAATATATGACTCACAATATATTTCCATTGGAGGGTGCTGCTCCTTACTATAACTCACAGATACAAAAGACTTCACCTAACTCAAATTAGCTCTACACTTATCTGCTACCTATTTAAAAGAACTGAAACCTCAGAATTCCACAAAAGAGAAAAGTTTGAGTAATAAAAACCTGTTATAAACATCTAAATACTAAAGCTTTCTCAATGGAAGTCTTCAAGTTGCTACCTAACATTCATTTTCTCTCATTTTATCCACAGTTTAACACATTTTCCTATTCACTCTCTCTCTCTCTTTTTTTTTTAATGTTTATTTATTTTTGAGAGACAGAGCACAAGGAGGAAAGGGAGACATAGAATCCAAAGCAGACTCCAGGCTCCAAGCTGTCAGCACAGAGCCTGATGCGGGGCTCGAACCCACAAATTGTGAAATCATGACCTGAGCCAAAATCGGTCGCTCAACAGACTGAGCCACCCGGGGCGTCTCTTCCCTATTTACTTTCTAAACTCCAAGAAGTCTACTGCAAGTATTGAGCAAAGTAACCAATAGCAAGCACACGTATTTGAGAATTCAAACTCCTACTCCTTCACTTTTTGTGAGGCTGGCAGCCTGGTACCAAGGTAGGCAATAAGAAATACAACACAAAGAATACTATGAAAAAATACTATGAAGGTAAGATAGTACAACACATCTAAGTTGTGGGAGAGGGCAACATGTTCCTGCTTTGTGCAGGAACAAAAGTGATACACCCTCTGTAGTCTAATATAATTGATCTAAGAAAAGCTAAGTGATTGATTATAGGGCATATTCCATTTAAGAAAACATAGGATGAGTTCTATCTGAAATTATAAAAAGGAAACATTGAAGTTTAGTGATTTCGTCTACCAAGAACAGCTATTCACCTAAGATCAAGGGGACAACAGTGACAGGTGGAGAGAGGTAATAGGAGATAAGAAAGAATAGGGGCTGTGTGCTGGTTCGTCAGTTTTATTATAAAGGAGCTTACGTTAAAAATCAGTCATCTCTTATTGTGTAATGTAAGGAAATTTAGGACAAATATAGATTTGATAAACAGAATGTTGCGAAATAATATCTTAATATCGATATCAGTTATTGCAACCCACCTATCAGTAGGAAAATGTTCTGCCCTGCCTCCTGTCAAGCGCCATCCTCCCCGTGCTTTTATGACAAGATTTTAGTGGAACCTTTGGATTATTATACGCTTTGGCCGCAGTGAGTGAGTGACCGTTAGGTCTGTTCACTGACTTCAAATCACATGTTATCAGTGAAACCTTCACTGCTGAGTTTCCTTTCATTGTATCTCCAGGCTGACCATTTCCTGTCAATGTCCTTAGAACGGAGAATATACTAAAAACTGGGGTCAGCCACTATGCCACTACCTCTACACTTCTGGCTTTGAAAGATAAAGCAGTTTTTATTTTGTTTTGTTTCAAAATATTATTTTTTTCTTTAAAAAAACCCCAGCATTAGATTTTTCTGTGATTTGTTTCATGTTAAAAATCAGCAAGATATATTTTAAACAATATATAGTGTTGTCCAAAGAGTCACTCACTGCAAAATGAAATAATTTCTCATTGTTCATATTTTGCTTCATTCAAGAATTCTCAAGCTCTGTCCAGCATAGTCTTTGAGACTGCACAGAATAGGAGCAACTCAAATCTGACTATGACCCTTGTGATACTGGGACTTAAGAAAACACGACGAAGAGTGTATAATGATTGGCTCATGGAAAATAACTAATTTTTTAAAAAGCTCGCAATGTATTAATTAGTACTAACGTAATATATTTCAAATATCTATCTACAAAATTTGTGTTCACCAATTGCGTTCCATTAGAATAAATTTCATTATGGGTTGTTTCCTTATTTTGTCATCTTCGGAAGTATAGTTGAGTCATTATTTTGACCATGTTGGGGGAAAATGAGCTTATCAATCTATAAAAGAAAATAAACAAAACCCCAAATCTAAATATCAAAATAAGAAGACTGTAACTGTGCCTGGTGACTGCGGACAGTTAGCACAGCTGCTTGAAAGTGTGACAGTCATCCTCGCCCTTTGGATTTCTCACGTTATTATTAGACTGGCTAATGACCAAGGTGTGAAGGATTAGGATTCTGGGCTCTCAGTAATGAGCAGTGTACAACCTGCTTTTATTGGAATGACAGAAGGAGATGAAAGCCACGTGTAGGTGGGGGGAAATGGGATGGAAGAGGACGTGGTTAACTGCTTATTTTTGAAAAGGCTTGTTATTGTGTTGTTGTCATTGCTACTATTAAAGCGAGTTCCTTCCCTGTCAGCTTCAGAGCACATTTCCTGCTCTGTGAGGAGAGAGCAATCTTCATGAACAATAAAATAAACTGATAGTTGTATAATGTGAAAAAAAAAATCACTTGAACCGAGGGGTAAAATGGTCCAACTGTTTTATGTAGTCACGTGGCGAAGAATGTTCTTAATCAACAGCTCCAATGTAACTGGCAAGAGTCACAAGCAGGGCTGGATTCCCACACAGTAGATTAACATAATTCTGACAGAGGAAGGACTCTTCTCTGGCAAGAGGGCCTGGGCAGGGTTCTCTGGGCAGGTCTGACTCAAGGACACAGTGTACTGTAAGAAGAAGAGAAAAGATAGTAAGTGACAGTAAATGGAGGCCTGAAGAAAAGATGCCCTACCTTTTGTTTTAGTTTCACTAAGCTTCCGAGCAAGAGTGAGAGAGAGGGAGAAAATATATCGGTTGTATGGTTGTTTTCAAATTGTTGTTTGCTATTATTATTTTGTATTTTTGTTTGTTTGCTGATTTAGGGTTGGTTGATATTTTTAACTAAGCTGGTCACTTAGTTTTTCTCATTGATTGAATACCAGCTGAATCACTTTTGGCTTCTAAATGAAAAATTTTGATTCTCTTGCAATTATCCACACTAGTATAATCCTTTCTTGCTTGCTTGCTTGCTTTCTTGCTTGCTTTCTTGCTTGCTTGCTTTCTTGCTTTCTTTCCTTCTTGCTTTCTTGCTTTCTTCTTTCACAAGTTCCAGGGTCTCTGCCTCTCTGTTACATGCACTCCAGGGACAGATGGCAGAGGAAGGCACCACCTGTCTGACAAAAGACACTACCTGGTTGGTGCTCTGAATGTCATGCTGAGAAGCAGTAGCTGTCACCGAGGAAGTATCAATTGTTATATAATTGTACAGTCAAGCCCTTGGTCATATTCAGTTTTGCTGTTAATTATGTGCTGACTTATATTTTTAAACGTGGTGTCTATGCGTCTGCAAACCGTGAACTCCTAGAAGACAGAGATGTCACGCTTCTTTTATAGCCTCCAAATTACAAGAAACCTAAAAGGATGAAACAAATATTTGACAAATGATATTCCACACCGGACTATAATGTCCACGAGGGCAGAGCTGGTACCGTTTTCTTCACCATCGTATCCCTAATGTTACCCACAGTTCCTGACATATAAAGTGCTCCATCAATATTTGTTTAATGGACAAATAAATGAATTTTTTATATATATCATGAATTGGATTGTCAGCTGAGACTGAGATTGCCATGAAGGGCAAGAAGGGTAGAGTGGAAAAACTTCCTGCTCTTGGCTGATACAGACTGCTGTCACAGGAAGACCATCTTTTTACAGCTGGTTTTCTCTACTCTATTGGCCAATGGTGAAAAATAAGGGTAGATTCAGAGAACTCTCAATGGGATCTAGTTGTGCTTTTAGATCTTCTGAACCAGGATATATGCCACCAGCCTCTACCCCTATTCCCACCTCCCAATTTCCCCATCAGAGAATGGACTCGGGCCGAGCACCTCACTTTGTTTTGGTTAGCAGGACCAGCTTATATTTTCTCATCAAGTAATATTATCCTTTGTGAAATTCACAGCATATGGTTTTGATTATTTTACACTTTAAACTCAGAGGACAAAAAAGAAAAAAAAAACAAGCACAAAACCTCTTGTCTGTAACATTTTTTGCAAGGCCAGTTACAGCTCATGACTCCACGAGAACCTAGATTCATACACAAGGCTCGCGGGTTTCACCCACAATTTGTTAGTTCTCCTATTTCAACACAATTCCCTTCATCCTCTTCACACACCCTAGATTAGGAATTATTTTTCTATATCCTGCTTGGCACATGGCATGTGGACAGCAGTATTTGTTAAATGAATGAATGAATGAATGAATGAACGGATGGCCTGGCATTTTCTCTTACTAACACATTTTCTTTTTCTCCTTGAGAGGAGCTGCTATTTTTCAGAATACATCCATTTCGCCTCTGATTCATGTTCATGCTCTCTATTTTAAGACCTCATGCTGGGAAATCCTAATTTCCTATGTCATAAGGTTGATTTGACTACTCAGAATCTTCTTAACCTTGGTTTGTTACAGCAAGTTCCCAGCATTCTGATTCATGATCGCCTCATTAAAATCAAAACAAAATATACAGACACGCCTTAGGATATATTTACTAGTTTTTGTTTTTAGCTCTCCTTCTCCCCACCAAATTGAAACTATAGTTAGAATTTTTTTTTTTTAAAGCAGCCAAATGGGCATTTCAAATTACAATTTGACTTACCTAGAGATAAATATGAAGTTGAAAAAGCAGTCTAACCAAGATCATGTCAAATAGTTAGGAATACATTTGGGCATCCATTTTAAAAATGCAAATGAAAATAATAAATATATATTTTTAATGCCCTTAGGATGTAACATCTAACATGATGACTACAGCTAGCATTGCTGCATGATATATAGTGAAGTTGTTAAGAGAACAGATCCGAAGAGCTCTCATCACCAGGAGAAATTATTTTCTTTTCTTTTTATGGTATCTATATGAGATGATGGATGTTAACTGAACTTATGTGGTACTCACTTCACAATATATATAAATCAAACCATCATGCTATGCACCTTGAACTAATACAGTGATGTATGTTAATTACTTCTCAATAAAACTGGGAAAAATCTCTTTAGCCTTTGAGCTCAAAACTTAGATCTCTTATCATCATATTTATTTTCCATTACCAGAAAGATAACATTTTAAATTAGCATGCCCTTTAAAAGTTTTTATTGTCTTTCTTTGAAGTAGGCCATCAGATAAAGGAGTACAGGATTTTTCGCCTTGTGTTTAGAAGCAATTAGAACAAATTGACTGAAGGGAGAAATTATGAAAATTTCTGATTCCAGTTCTATCCCGAGATTCCCAAGACTGTCCTGTGAAATGCTTGGAATATTTTTCTTTTAGAAACTTTCTACTTTTTGTTTTAATCTGCAAATCTGATTTCCTGAGATAGTTTCTGAATATACTCTTTTTTGTTTCCAGGTAATAACAAGAGGAGATTAATACTTTGTCTTGGAATAACTTTAAGAACTCTCACAATTATCACATAGATAAAACTTGACCTTGGTCCCATCCCTCTGTCTATCCCATCTGTTTGGCCCCAGCCCCCAAGGCCTCTCATGAGCCAAAGGACCTCACTCTGAGCTGGTTATTAAATAGCCTGGAAGAGGTGTGTGACTGGTAACTTAAATGGTATTATTTGCAGTAACATATTTCATCACAAGATTTTATAAACAGAATATCCTTGAGTCCAGGAGAAATGGTTGCTAATGATGATATTTATTGGGGCACTACTTTAAAGTGTCTTGTGACAGCCACCTGCTTCAGTCAAGCCCTATGAACAGATCCTTTAGGAAGTACTGGGCTGGTGGCAATGTTGAATAGATGTTGTAAAAACAAACAAACAAATATTGTTCACAACAGGCACCAATGTATGAGGATCAGATAACACATATTCTCTCTATTCCCCAACGGTAAAAAAAAAAAAAAGAAAAAAAAAACCCTGCAAATTACCCACATTTATGCCTCAAGCTCTTCAGTGGGTGGTTTTGTAGATAAAAAGGAGGGGTAAGTTCTAAAACATGCAAGAATGAGAAAGGGATTTGTTGGTGTACATCCATTTACACACAGGATGAGTCAACTACCAGATTCTAGAAACCCAACCAAATTTCTGAAGAAAAGTTGTCACATGGCAAGTGTTCCTAAACACTGTGAAAGTCATTACTAAGATTTATGGATTCAATAGCTACAGCTACAGAATCACCTATTAGGTTAAATGACCCAAGGCTTTAGATTTCAATTCTTCAAATTTTCCAGATGAAAACTAAAATTACCTTTAAAATATATACTTCTTATATCATCTTATTTTAAGAGGTAAGTTTCCTAGAATATTATATATATATATATAATTAATTTGTCTGTATCTGTGTGCACGTTTGTTAATTTTTTTAATTTGTAGATACTCGTGTTCATTTGCATTTTTTTCATAAAAATTAAAAAAGACTTCTACTTCATATACATGTTAAAAATACAAAAAATGTTAAGCATGAATAATAAGTACACTATACATGCAAGTTAATATTAAGATAATTGATATTTACGAATCTAGATTATAATATGGATATTGACATCTGATTTGTTTCCCTTGTCATTCCACAAAAATTCTCATGAAAACACAAAGAAGAGAAACAAAGACTCAGACCAGTTTTATTCTCTCCATTTTAAATTCTGCTTTTTGATCTTTTTAAGTAGCTCTTTTTTTAATGTTGTTTATTTAGTTTTGAGAGAAGGAGAGCACAAGCAGGGAGAGAGGTAGAGAGAGAGGAAGAGAGAACATCCCAAGCAGGCTCTACGCTGACAGTGCAGGGCTCGAACCCATGAACTGTGAGATCATGACCTGAGCCAAAATCAAGAGTTGGACTCTTAACTGACTGAGCCACCCAGGCACCTCCATTTAAGCAGCTCTTAACACTGTTGTATTTTAATTTTTCTTTTTTCTTTTCCATGCAGTATTTGTTATTCCAAAGAATGCATGTGACATCGATTTAATTTATAAAGCATACTAATAAAATGAATGACCATGAGCTCTTTTCCTACCCCATGTCCTGCCTCACCCTCTAGGCGTAGCCACTATTCTGAATTTTCTGTTTGTCATCTCCCCCACCTTTTTTAGTCTTATTGCATATGTATACAGTCCTAAACATCATCTTGTTTATTCTTCATCTCTTTCAAAATATCACACGATTTTCTGAGGTTCGCTTTTTTACCCAACATTATATCTTTAAGAGTAATCTTTGTTGTATATAACTGATTTACAGTGTTTGGTTGTAAGCATAAACCATTATTTACTTGCTGATGAACATTTGGCATCTCCTAGCTTTTTGATATTGTAAACTGATACTATGAGCATTCTTTTACTTCCAGTGCACATGAATAAGTCTTTCTCTAAAGTAATTATCTAGAAGCACTGCTGAATTGTAGCGTATAAATGTCTTCAATTTTACTAAGAAATGTTGATTATTTTTTTTTCTAAATCTTTTGCTTATACATCCTCACCAAATACTTGCTATTATCAAAGCTCTTTTTCCCAATTTAGGAGAATAAAATAGAATCTCATGATGTTCTTAATTTGCATTTCCCTGATCATTTATGAGGTTGGATACTTTTTTCATGTATCTATTTACTATTCTTATTTTCTCTTCTGAGAAATGCATGTCAATATTTTCTTCCAATTTTTTTTCTATCATATACTCTGTCTTTTATTGATTTGTAGGACTTCCTTATATATTATGCATACTAACTATTTATTGGTTAGAGTGTGGCTTGTTTTTTTCACTTTATGGTCTTTCGTGATGAATACAAATTCTTAATTTTTAATGTAGTGTAACTTACCAGTCTTTAATTTTATAGTAGTGCTTTTTCTGACCTCTTTCAGAAATCCTTCACTGCTCTGAGAAGATTGGACTTTCCCATGACAGTATTTTCCTGTTTTTTGCCCTAAAAGTTTTAAGTTTGTCTTTCACAGCTAAATCCTTAATCTATCTGATAATTATTTTCATATGTATTGTGAGAGTGGGATCCAATTTCATTTTTTCCACATGGATACCCAACTGTCCTAGCACTATTTATTGAATATCTTTCCTTTCCACAGTTATTAAACACACTTCCTGTTTCATACAGTAAGTGTCCAAATAAGCAAGGGTTTGATTCTGGGTTATCTGCTGTTTCACTGGTCGATTGATCTATTACCATGCCACACCACACTTTCCAAATTAGTACAGTTTATGAGTAAATCTGAGTAAGTATGAGACAGGTTCCCCTACTTCAGTTTTCTGTTACAGGAATGTCTGTTTTCTTGGCTGTTTGCTCTTATGCATTAATTTTAAAGTCATCCTGTCAAACTCTACCCAAAACTCTAAGGGATTTTGATGAGAATTACATAAAATCTGTAGATACATTTGAATGACAATTAAAACTTTGTGATATTGAGTCCCCTTAGCAACAAGTGCTGTTTATCCTCGTTTGTTTAGGTCTATTATTATTATTATTTTTTTTATCTTTTAAAAGTTGATTTATTTATTTTGAGAGAGAGGGAGAGAGTGCACACATGCGAGAGGGGAGGGGGGAGAGAGAGAGGAAGAGAGAATCCCAAGCAGGCTCCGGGCTGTCAGCACAGAATCCAAAATGGGGCCCAATCTCACCAACCGTGAGATCATGACCTGAGCTGAAATAAAGAGTCAGATGCTTAACCGACTGAGCCACCCAGGTGCCCCTAGGGCTATTATTTTTAATTGAAGTATAGTTGACACACAATGCTACATTGGTTTTAAGAGTACCACATAATGATGTGGCAAGTCTATGCATTATGTTGTGCCCACCACAAGTATAGCTGCCATCTGTTACCATCCAACCCAAATACCATTGACTGTATTCCCTGTGCTGTATTTTTCATCCCTGTGACCTATTCATTGCCTAACTGGAAGCCTGTATCTCCCACTTTTCTTCACTCATCTTGCCCCTCCCCTCTGGCAACAATCAGTTTGTTTTCTGTATTTATAGGTCTGTGTCTGCTTCTGTTTATTTGCTCATTAGTTTGTTTTTTAGATTCCACATATAAGTGAAATGATCCTGCATTTGTCTGATATATTTCACTTAGCATAACACCCTCTCGGCCCATCCATGTTGGTGCAAATGGCAAGAACTCAACCTTTTCATAGCTGACTAATACTCCATTGTATATATATGCCCCATGTTTCTTTATGCATTCATCCATTGATGGACACAAGATGCTTCCATATCTTGGCTATTGTAAAGAATGCTGCAGCAAACGTGAGGAAGGGGAAGTTACACTGACTTTTATACCTTTCAAAAAAGTTTTACAATTCTCTGAATAAAATATTTCACAACTTTTGTTAGAATTATTCTTAGGTATACAATTTCTTTTCTTCCTATAGTAAATGGCAATAGTCTTAAAATTGGATTTTCTTAGCATTTGGTGCTGACATACAGAAATACAATGGCCAGCTCAATTGGTCATAACACTAGCCAGCTTGCTAAATTTGTGTTACTAATAATCTGTAAATTTGTGGGGAGGTGTTCTTTTGTTTTGTTTTGTTTACAAACAATTGTATCATTTGAGAATAATGACAAGTTTGTTTCTTTTCAGTTTGTATAACATTTATTTCTTCTTCTTGTATTACTATGTTGGCTAAGATCTCCAGTACCATGTTGAATAGTGCAGTAAGATCGTGTGTCCTTAACTTGTTCATGATTATAAAAGGAATTTTCCTAATGTTTAATCATTAGCCATGGTGTTTCTTTTAGCCTTTCTGTGGCCTTTCTAAGACTGAAGAAATTCCCATTTATTTCTAGTTTGCTAAAATTTTTTATCATTTGCAATGCTGCGTTTTAACAAATTTTTGTTCTGTATATAGTTGATCTTGAATGTGATAACTAATATTTATAGATCTTTGAATGCTAAACTATTTTGGATTCCTAAGATAAATACAACTTGGTCATCTGTGAATTATGTTTTTTATCCACTGCTGTATTCATTTTGGGCCTATTACATTTTTATTCATGATTGAAACAAGTCTATAATTTTCCTTTCTCATATAGTTCTAGTCTGATTTTGGTGTCAAGGTTAATGTAATGTCAAAGGAAGGGTTGGGGAGAATTTCTGTCTCATCAACTATCTTTAAAAATGTATGTATATAATATAATATGAATATTGCATATATGATCCAACAATTGGCACTTTAAAAGTTTTGTCTAATTTGGCTGTAAAACTATTTGGGCCTAGTGTTTATTTTATGCACATTCTAGCTACTGATTCAATTATTAACATATATTTAAAGTATTCTTTTTCAAATCAGTTTTATAAGTACTACTTGTCTCAGAATTTGTTCATTTTAGTATATTTTCTACAATTTAAAGGTTTTCTTGGGGCGCCTGGGTGGCTCAGTTGGTTAACTGTCCTACTTTGGCTCAGGTCATGATCTTGCAGTCAGTGAGTCAGAGTCCCACGTCAGGCTCTGTGTTGACAGCTCAGAGCCTGGAGCCTGTTTCACATTCTGTGTCTCCCTTTCCCTCCATCTCTCCCCCACTAGCACTATGTCTCTCTCTCCAAAATAAATAAACATTAAAAAAAGTTTAAAGGTTTTCCTGGTATTTTCTTACTCTCTTTTAATCTCTGCTATAACTATAGTTTTGTTATCTTTTTAATTCCTATGATGGGCCAGTTGGTTGTGTTTTCTTTCCTTTTTCTTGAACAATCCCTCTAAAGATTTTCTTTTGGTTTAGTTGATCCTCTTAGGTCACTTACTTCTTACATTTAAAAAACTATCTCCTAACTTCTACATTCTGTTCTTCTTCTGTTTTCTTTCTTTCCTTTTTTAATGTTTGTTTATTTTTGAGAGATAGAAAGAGAGTACAAATGGGAGAAGGGCAGAGAGGAGGAGACACAGAATCCAAAGTAGGCTTCAGGTTCCAAGATGTCAGCCCAGAGCCCAATGAGGAGCTCAAACTCACAAACCATGGTGTGAAAGCACAAGTCATGGAGGGGCAGAGAGAGAGAGAGGGAGACAGAGGATCTAAAGCAGGCTCTGAGCTGACAGCAGAGAGCTCCATGTGGGGCTCAAACTCACGAACTGTGAGATCATGACCTGAGCCAAAGTCAGACACTTAACCAGCTGAGCTACCCAGGGGCCTCTCTTCTTCTGTTTTCATACACTGGATGATTATCTCATTAATTTTCATTTTCCTTTGAATACAAAATTTGCAGCTATAAACATCTGTACTTCAAAGTACTGCTTTCACAGCAATTCACAGGGCTTGATATGTAGTAGTTGTATAATTGTTGATTTCTAAGTACCTTGAAGTTCCCATTAAGATGTGTCTTTTTAACCCATAAATCATTGGAGGGTACTTGCTGGGACGAGCACTGGGTGTTGTATGTAAGCAATGAATCATGGAAATCTACCCCCAAAACGAAGAGCACATTGTATACACTGTATGTTAGCCAATTTGACAATAAATTATATTAAAAAAAAAAGAAATGTGTTTTTAGATTCCAAATATTGTTATGTTGTTTTTTGTAATCATATCTGAATTGCAGTGTCCAGAGAACATGTTCTTATAACATGGATTTTTAAATTACTTTAGACCAGATTTGGGCCTAATGTATAATTAATTCTTATAAATGCTTTATACACACATTACATAATGAATATTCTCTAATTATTACGTGTTGAAATCAAACTTGTTAATCCTATTGTGCAGATCTTCTCTGTCTTTACTAATTTTTGACTATTTCAATTGTCAATAATTGAGTGAAATGTGTTGAAATTTCTCCCCCTGATGGTAGATTTGACAATTCTTCCCTTTTGCTCAATATACTCTTACTTTCTATATTTTAAGACTATTTTCCCCTCCACAGGGATCTGAGTTTAGATTTGTTAGATCTTCTTGATAAATTAAAATTTTATCATTATCTAATAATCTTTTTTAACCTTTAACAATGGTTTGATTTTAAAGTTAATTTCATCTAATACAAACCTAGCTACCCCATCTTTCTTTTGACATTATTATTTTGGTGTATTTTTATTGTAGCCTGTCTTCAAGACGACCCCCAATGGTCTTCAACTTCTGGTAATCACTTTCTTGCATAGTCCCCTCCCACAGTGAATAGGTTTGACCTACATAATCATTAAGATATTGCATAAATGGCAGTGTATAGTTTCAGGCCCAACTTACAAAAGACACCATAGTTTTTTGGGTCACCTACTCTGAGGGAAGCCAAGTGCCATGTATTGAGGGTACTAGGCCTATAAGAGGTCCTTCAACCCCAAACAGTCCTTGAGATAACTGTAGGCCTAGCTTACATCTTGACTACAATTTCTTGAGAGACCCTGAGTCAGAATTATGCAGTTCAGCCATTTCTGAATTCCCGATCCTTAGAAAATGTAAAACACTGCATGTTTGTTTTAAATCTTTAAGTTTTAGGGGCGCCTGGGTGGCTCAGTTGGTTTAGAGGCCAACATCGGCTCAGGTCATGATCTCGCGGTCCGTGAGTTCGAGCCTCGCGTCGGGCTTTGTGCTGACAGCTCAGAGCCTAGAGTCTGTTTCAGATTCTGTGTCTCCCTTTCTCTGACCCTCCCCTGTTCATACTCTGTCTCTATCTGTCTCAAAAATAAATAAACATTAAAAAAAATTTAAAAAAATCTTTAAGTTTTAAATACATATTGATAGTGAGGTAGATAGAAGGTAAAAGCTAATTGCATCCTTTTACTTTGGCCTTCCCATGTTCTAATATTACAGGTAAATAACATAAAGCTATATCTCAAAATCCAATAAAATAGTCTGTCTTTTAATTGAAGACTTTACTGATTTACTATTATTGATATATTTTTCACATATTCCTACTACCCATATATTTTTTTAGTTTCACACTTTTTTATGCTCTTTTTTCCTTTCTTAATTAATTGAGTTCTTTTTTTTTAAAATTTTTTTTTTAACATTTATTTATTTTTGAGACAGAGAGAGACAGAGCATGAACGGCAAAGGGGCAGAGAGAGAGGGAGACACAGAATGGGAAGCAGGCTCCAGGCTCTGGGCCATCAGCCCAGAGCCTGACGCAGGGCTCAAACTCACGGACTGCAAGATTGTGACCTGAGCCGAAGTTGGATGCTCAACCGACTGAGCCACCCAGGCGCCCCGATTGAGTTCTTTTTTAAAAAAATGTTTTAATGTTTATATTTGAGAGAAAGAGAGGGAGAGAGAGAGCGTGATCGGGGGAGGGACAGAGAGAGAGAGAGAGAGAGAGAGAGAATCTGAAGTACACTCCAAGCTCTGAGCTGGATCAGCACAGAGCCCCATATGGGGCTCAAACCCACAAACTGCGAGATCATGACCTGAGCTGAAGCTGGATGCTTAACTGACTGAACCATCCAGGTGTCCCTAATTGATTGAGTTCTTATTTCATTTCTCCCTCTTTGATGTTAGCATTTATATATTACTTTTTCTAGTGGTTGTTATAGAAAATTTTTGCCACTCATATTTAACTTACAATGTCCAAAGGTATCTAAACTCCTGTTTGAATTTTATCAAGCAGTAAGAACACAATAACACTGATTACCCACCCCTCTGACATTCTATTTTTGTCTACTATTTTAGAATTGTCCATTTAAATAAAACCGCAAAAATCGGACACTATTTTTATTACTTTATGCAGACGCTATTGTTTAGGTTAAGATATGTCTGCCATTTTATCATTATGTTTTTCTTGCATCTCAGAATGTCCCTCTGTAATAGTTTGCTGTTTGCTGAAATATACTTTTAGGAGTTCCTACAGTAATAAAAAAAAAAAAAGCGGTAAATAATCTGTTTTTGTTTATTTAAAAAAGACTCTATTTCACTTCTAGTTTTGAAAAATAATTTTTCAGGGTAGAAAAGATTTGATTCGTTTAGTACCTATTGTTGAGAATTCTGCCGTTTAACTTTCAGTCTTTATTAGGCAATAGGTCTTTATTCTCTTGATGCTTTAAGAGCTTCTCTTTGATTTGAGTGTTCTGCTGTTCTGCAATTTTTCCAAAACATATCTAAGTGTAGATTTCTTTTATTTATATTGCTAGAGACTCATTATGCATCCTAAATCTGCAAATTCCAATTTTTCATTTATTTTGCAACTTTTCAGCCATTATCTACTTACACGTTTCCTCCCTTCCACTGTCCATATTCTATTCTATTCTGGCTTCCAACTATACATGTCTTGAAGCTTCTCGACTTCTATCTTCTATGTATCTTAACTTCTTTTTTTACGTATTGTATTTCTTTTTTCCCCTCTGCGCTACATTCTGGGTAGTTTCATTAGATATATATTCAGTTTACTAATTATTTCTTTAGCTGTGTCTAAAAGCTGTTTACCTAGTTTATGGAGATTTTTTTTTTAATTCAAAAACTGTATTACTCATTTAAAGAAATCACATTTTGTTTTTGTAAAGTCTTCTGACCGTTACTGATGGTTGTGTATTACCTACTCATATTTGTGTCTCTGCATCTTATTTTCTTAAGCATTTATGATATACCGTGTAGTAAGGAGAATAATGACCCACAAAAGCACCCATGTTTTAATCACCAGAGCCTATGAATATGGTAGGATACATAACAAAAGGGAATTAAAGTTGGAGATGGAATTAAGATTACCAATCAGCAGAGAGGGAAGTTGTCTCAGATTATCTATGTGTGCCCAATGTGATTATAAGGATCACTAAAAGTGGGAAAGGGATGTACGAGAATGGGTGCAGAGGAAGAGATGTGACGGCAGAAGCAGAAATATCAGAGAGGTACAACATGGCTGGCTTTCAGGGTGGAAAAAGAGGGTTATGATCCAAGGAATATGGGTGCTCTCTAGGAGGTGGGAAAAGCATGGAAATAGATTCATCCTCAGAAATTTGAGAAAGGGAAATAACCCCATCACACAGAAATTCTAAGACATCTGACCCCCAGAGCTATAATACAATAAATTTGTCTCCTTTCAAACTACTCAGTTAGTGGTAATTTGTTACAACAGCCATAGAAAACTTATGTATAGTTATTATATATTCCATATCTAACTACTTCAATATCTGAAGTCCTTAAAGACAATTGTTTCTGACATCTGCTGGCCATTACTCTTGTGGCTTATTTCTTCTTCTTTTTTTTAAGTTTATTTATTTATTTTAAGAGAGAGAAAGAGAGACTGAGAATGCATGCATGCAAGTGGGGAAGGGGCAGAGAGAGGGGGCAGAGAGAATCCCAAGTGGGCTCCACACCATAAGCACGGGGCTCAAACCTACGAACCACAAGATCATGACCTGAGCTAAAATCAAGGGTCGGACACCTAACTGACTGAGCTACCCAGGCACCCCTGTGGCTTATTTCTTCTAACTCTTTGTGATACTTTTATTTTCAACTTGTATTTTCTTGATCTTAATTTGTAGAGATTCTGTAGGACTCACAGGTCACGTTTTCCTCTGACTCTACCAGGGGTCTGGGACAATAAATACCTGGAAATTAATTTAATTCTCTGGACAAGTGATTTTTATATGCAGACATAGCTATCAGTTGATTTTGTTAAAATTTAAGGGAAAAATAACGTACATATATACATTTGAAAAAAAAAATTCTTTAACTCATTGTTCCAGTTTGCTCATTGTAATGGTCAGAGGTAAAACCAAAACAAAAAGCCAAAATACGTTTTTTTCTCTTCAGTTGAAATGTTCATGCAAACGAGATTATGGATTGTGACCTTTGTCCATAACATGTTTGCATACGGCAAAAGGAAAGCTTGAAAGAGTTGGAAAATCAGAAAATGTTGACTATGTGTATAATTATTGACAGATCTTGTGTAGCTTTCTAATTAGGACTTAATTCTACAGGATTTTATTTTGGTTATCTAAACTATAGACACAAATGTATTACTTACTTTTTTTTTAATATTTATTTATTTTTGAGAGAGAGAGAGACAGAGCATGAGTGGGAGAGGACCAGAGAGAGAGGGACACAGAATCGGAAGCAGGTTCCAGGCTCTGAGCTGTCAGCACAGAGTCCAACGCAGGCCTTGAACTCATGAACTGAGAGATCATGACATGAGTCGAAGTCAAACGCTTAACTGACTAAGCCATCCAGGCGCCCCAAATTTATTCAGTTTTAGCCAGTTCTTTTCATTTATACTTCCATGAGATTTAGATAATGGAAAGCAAAAACATGAGAGGCACTACAAGTCAATGAATGTGCCATCACAAACTTGGATAAGAAACTTGGAAGGAGGGAATTTAAAGCCAATGATGGAAATTAGATGTTACTACGTTTACTTCTTTGTCATTGATGACTTTCACCAACCAAAGTTCTTCATATATCTTTTCTACACAAATAAGGTAAAACTGTTTGTATTTCATATCAAATGATTGTATGACTAATTCATAAGTGTGATTCTCTAGTTCTGTTTAATTGCCCTATGGGGAAACAGGTTAACATTGTCAACACCATCTTTTTAATGAACACTGTGATCTATTGCGAATGCAAATTGTGGTCATCTGTGGGAAATAATTTAATTTATTTATTTTATTTTATTTTATTTTTAAAAATTTAATGTTTATTTATTTTTGAGAGAGAGAGAGAGAGCAAGGAAGGGAGAGAGAGAGAGGGAGACACAGAATCTAAAGCAGGCTCAAGGCTCTGAGCTGGCAACACAGAACCCGATGCGGGGCTGGAACTCACAGACCACGAGATCATTACCTGAACCGAAGTCAGATGCTTAACCGACTAAGCCACCCAGGTGCCCCTGTGGGAAATAATTTATAAGTGTATGAGCTAGAATTTTTTTATTTGTTTTAAAGAAAATGAATTCACTTTGAGAATGAAATCATCCTGTTTATTTCTCTTCATTTCAAGATTTAAGTATGAAATTTAACTTGCCCTCTCTTCCATTATTCATAGCGCATGTGAGCATGACGTATAAACCTTCCAGCAATTGGATCAAAGTCCTAGGTAGAAAGCACATATAGATGTGTGTAATGTGCATGTGTATCACACAGAAATATGTTTTAGAAATCCAATGATGATGGGGCACCTGGGTGGCTCAGCCAGTTGAGCAACAACTCTTTTTTTTGTTGTTGTTGTTGTTAGTTTTTTTAATGTTTATTTTTATTTTTTTAGAGAGACATAGAGACAGAATGCAAGCAGGGGAAGGGAAGAGAGAGAGGGAGGCACAGAATCCGAAGCAGGCTCCAGGCTCTGAGCTGTCAGCACAGAGCCCGATGCGGGGCTCCAACTCACAAAATGCAAGATCATGACCTGATCTGAAGTCAGAGGCTCAAGTGACTGAGCCACCCAGGTGCCCCTAGCATCCAACTCTTGATTTTGGCTCAGGTCATGATCCCAGGCTTGTGAGATCAAGCCCCACATCAGGTGCTGCCCTGAGTGTGGAGTCTGCTTGGGATTCTCTCCCTTTCTCTCTCTCTCTCTCCCTCTGCCAACCCCGCCTCTCTCCCCAGCTTGCATGTGCTCTCTCTCTCTAAAAAAATAAAAATAAAAATAAAAATAAAAATAAAAATAAAAGAAATGCAATGATGATTTTGACTTACTCAGTTGACACTTCAGAACAGAGTCTTGCATCTCTGCCTGACTTGTATAACCTAGAATGCCTTCTCCTACAAGTATCCTGAGGTTTCATCTACACTGGCTAAACAGCTAAAAAAAAAATCACTAACTTTTAATAAAAGGACTTCAAAAGTTCAGGCAAATTTCCAGGATGGTTAATTCAATGCTCACCAAGGTCATCAAAGACCAAGGTTTTTTCACCTCTTGTGTCTGATATCCTTACTTTTAGCTTCCTCCTAAAGTTTTGGGAAACTGCCTGCAGCTGCTCCAGATATCCCTTTTGAACATGAAAATACCAGGCGGAAAAGAGGAATGACTTTTCCTGTGACTTTCTCCTAGGATAGAGGGAACATTTCTTATAAGGCAGACATCGTTCTTGTCTTATTGACAGGATGAAACAGTGCTCATTCCTGAATTGGTCATTGGCAAGGAGATGAGGGTTAATCTTGCAACATTCAGGCTCACTCTGAAATCAGAGGATGGTGTCAGTTTCCACTGAAGCACTTACATTAGTGGGAAGGTTTTATTAGGAAAGAAGAAGGCAGATGCCTGGGTGGCTCAGTCGGTTAAGTGTCCACTTCAGCTCAGGTCATGATCTCATGGTTCGTGGGTTTGAGCCCCGCATTGAGCTCTGTGCTGACAGCTCCAAGTCTGGAGCCTGCTTCGGATTCTGTGTCTCCCTCTCCCTCTACCCTTCGGCTACTCATGTTCGCTGTCTCTTTCTCTCCCTCAAAAATAAATAAACATTTAAAAAAAAGGAAAGAAAAAGGGAGAAAGCAATAATGAGTAGGCAAACAAGTGTCAATTACATCACTGAAATATTTATGTCTTTAGATTTCAGATTGTTACAAGAAAGTCCCTTAATCTTTAAATTAAAACTTCTAATTTATATTCTTTTTTTTTTCCTGGTCTAATTTATATCCTTAATAAGGATTTTTAAATGGCCAATATCTGAACAGTTAACTCTCTTGCTATATGATTGAAATAAATTCTAATGACTGGAAAACAGGGTTAATTGGTCCACCAGACAATTTCACAATGAATCGAATCATGGGAATGAAACACCAAAAGTATATTAGCACTCCTCAGCATTGCTATTTTGTCCAGGCAAATGTTCAAATGCAACTGGGACTAAAACCAACCTTATTTTCTAAGCAGAGTATGAATTCTTCTAGAGGAGAAAATAAAGCAGCCATCTTTAAAGGTATGGAAGCATTTGTTTCCAGTCATTAACATCCTTCACGATGCGCACTAGAGAGTAGCTTAGAAAATGTGTCTTAATCTACTGAATGGCAGAATATTAACAAAGAACAAAAGAGCAAAAGTCAAGGGAATGGCTGAAAAATTACATCCAGACAAGTGGAATAATGCACAGCCTCTCAAATCATATTTTAAAGAATACTAAATGACATGGAGGAATATGTATAATGTAATTTTAATTAAAAATTAGAATGCAAACTACTTATTAGGATCCCATCAGCAAACCAATTGGAAAGATGTAGAAATTTTTCATTGTTTTTTCTCTATATTTTATGCTTTCCAAAAGTTCAAAGTTGTGACAGATTGAAGTGTTATCGAATATTCTCTGTCCTCCTTGTCAAAGAATTGTGCTTTCGCACCCCATCTCTTAGATTACTTGCTTTGATCAACTAAATGTGTGTGGTGTGATGTCTGCTACATTTGAGCAGAAGCTTTGGGACCACTGTGAGCCTCTGTCACTGCTCTCATCTCTCTGCTCTGAGCACGACATGACCAGATAAGGGTCATTTGTCATTCTGCATCCATGAATTAAGAACCCACATGGAGCTCACACGTAATGTATAAAAGACAGAAACCTCCGTCATTAGAACCTATTGATATGTGGGAGCTATTTATTACATCAGCATAACTTAGCAAAATTTACCTAATAAAGAGGTCTTGGGCTTTGTGTTTCCATTCAGAAGAATAATAAATCTAAAATCACACTGAAAAATATGAATGTCGTTTACAATTACGCCACAGATACTGCTGGGAGGAGGAACATGCCATTGCGTTCTGGACCTCAGGGAGAAGAAACGGAAGAGGATTTATTCCAAGTCCATTTACACAGTCCTGCTGTGCAGTGTTGAAGCTTTCCTTTCTGTTTGATATGAGCATCCTTTATTCTTTTGGTTCTCTGCCTCCTTAGGAATGCTTCCACTATCCCCAAGCAACTATAAATAATCCAACAAAACATCTAGATTGCTGTTCTTCTTCACTTGTCACCACCTCTCCTCTCCTCTCCTATCCACTTCAGTCTGATCAGGAAGGTCGCCATCACTGTCAAATCTAATGGCCTTACTTAGTGCTCATTTTCTTGTTGTTTTGTTTTGTTTTCCAGCCTTTGATTCAGGTGTGCACCCCTGTCCTTCCTGAAACTTTTTCTCTCTTGGTTCAGGGGCACTGTAATCTTGTCTTGCTTCTTACACTGCTGGGACCATTCCCGTCTGTTCAGTTGGCATTTCTTTATTTTGTCTTCTCTTATATGAACGTGTGTCTTAAGTTCTGTCTTTATAATTCTTTTCCATTCTTTTTTTTTTTTTTTTAACAATGTCTTCTTTGTCACACATATCCTTTTGTGTCAGAGATGCATAGAGGAATGAGCAATGTACCTGTAAGTTGCTTGGATCTTTCTCATCAGGAAACAGTGGCATGGCTATTGGTACATAAATCCTTTGGAAGACTGTACTGCATCTCTGAGATTAGTATAAAATTACACTACAGGAGTTAAACCTGTCTTTGTTCATTAGTGAAAAATCTTCTCATCGGTGAAATTATTCTAAAAATTGTCCCATGGCAATTTTAATATCTAGCCTCATTTTCCAGGGCCTTTTCTGGTATGATATACGATCACTATTTCTCATAAACCACATTCAACAACAAGAAATAGTACTGATCTTGGCAAGATTAATAAGTTATGTAATTGCTTGGGATTCCAAATATGAGTTCATGGACTGTTACATTCGTGTAGAAAAAGAGCCAAAATGTAAGCTAACAATTTTACAGAGCCTGCAGCCACAACACTTATGCTAGAAGATGTTTATTTTCTGTGAAGCAATGAAAGCTTCTGTAAAACTTTGCTTGTTTTCCCAGTTGTTCTATTGGAATCTAATTAATGGGTTTTCCCATCTTAGGTATTTTTTAAAGAAATAAAAATCTTACTCGTAGTCAGAAAAATTCATACTCACCCTGAAGTCATGTATTGTGACCATCCGTCTTCACACACAGAGCTGTCCTGAAGATATGAAATGTATCGTGTTTTAAAGACCCCTAGAGAAAATGATTTTAGAGCTTACTTTTGGTGACTTATTCCAATGACTAAATCCCCTCAGGAAATTATTTCTCATCTAACCTGAATATTTCACAATATGCTTAAATGTTTCCTTTTACTATGTCGTCACTGAAAATGTCTGTAAAGAAACCTGTCTAAACTGAAAAACCATTTTTTAAACTACTCCTTGCCAACTTTCTTTAATCTAACTCAACTTTTTTTTTTTTAAATAGTGAATCCTAAATCATTTCTGAGATACTCTGAATGCTTTCCAACGGAGGTTCTCGCTTAATCCCCAATGTTTAAGTTATGTGTTACATATATTTGTTTTTTTAATTTACAGTTCTATAATTCAGAATATCCTATGTTATGACCATTTAAATATACATTATTATAAAATGTGTGCATTTAGTTATGCTTACAAAAAATGATCTTTGAACAAACAAACCCTCCATCAAGTTCATAGCAATAACTGTCAAAACAAAAAGATGGTCTAAGAAAAAAGTTTTTTTCTGTTAATTTTTTTTAACTTCCTGGCTTTTGTGGCTGCTGTTACTCTCCGGCAGGATTATCACAGTGTAACATAAATAGGAGATTAACTTTACAGTCACTCTCCATTCACCATAAAACTTCTTGACCTACTCAAGTCCAGTAGGGTCAGCGTTTTCTTTGGCCAGCTTGAATCTTTGGCTGTGGTACCGTAGGGCTCACGCCATGGAATACTGTCAGCACAAGGGATATCCTTTGGAAAACAACGCAAACTCGCCCTCCTTTTTTTTTTTTTTGCATACAACTGTAGGGAAACTCTCATTCCTCAATTCATTAATGTCAAAGAGTCTAAAGAAGTTTGTAAGGATAAAGAAAAGCCCTGCTAATTAACCATTGTGTTGCAATCATAATCAAGATTTACAAAGTACTTTTTGTGCCAGGTAGCACATAGATTGCACAAAAGACAATTTCTGCTGACAAATTTTCTGCCGGCCCTGTATCTCAAGTCTCAATAGTTGGACTCTTTGTGCCAAAGACTTCTGATTAATTAGGAAAATTCAGCAAGCAATTATGAAAATAACGCTCCAAGTCACTTAAGCACGAGGTAGTGTTTTCCTGTTATATTTCAAGTAAACAAAGGGATACTGGTTGATTGTTGGAGAGGAGTTGATTGTAACCTTTGACTCCAAATAATGAGCCTGTTTCTTAATTCCATTTAATGGTTTAGAATTCCAAAGCTATGGAGTTCATTAGGGAAGCAGAGGAAGTAAACACATGGAAAACAGGGAAAGAGAACCATTCACTCCCAAGTGGCTTCCTTTCCCTGACATTAATTTGCAGGTGGACCAAATCCATAGCCACTTCTCATCACATACAGACAAACGAAATAACTTTTAGCTGTCCTCATGCTATTTTTCATCCTAGAAGCTGGTTGTACATGTGGTCAAATGAACCGACGATGGGAGCGGTGCTGAGGGACTTTGGACTACGTATGAGTGGAATTACTGAGAAGTTGATAGAGACGGATGTTTTCAGTTACAATTTTAACTGGACACAATGGCTTCCCCACAGGAAAGTTCATGGATCCATAAACCTAGTCCACTGCTCCCTTACAGGAAAGGAGCTGTTTATTACTACATCCCATGCCACCTGCTCAGCTATCAAGTGTTCATTTGTTCTCTTGGGAACAACAGGGTGGGGTAGTTACTAGAAACAGGGCTGAAAGCCAGCAAGTATTCCACTTCCAAATTCTGGCTGACTCCTCGAGTGACCTCTGTCTAGTCCTCTCAATAAAGCTAACCACTGCTTGTTTAAAACTGGAGCCAGATATGTACTGCCATGGGAAATATCCACACTTCACTGGTATTTTTTGGGCACAGAATGCATACAAAATTATCCTTGTCACCAATAGGTGTCTATTGGGCATCTTCTATTAATATGTGGTAAATGAGTTAAAGGGCATGTAGTATGTATGCATAGATTTACATATATGCATATAATAAACCGAGTTTGTTATCAAGGGATTCCTTTGTACATTGTTTTGTAAAGCTTGTTTTTTGTAAAAAGAATTTAGGTAGATTATGTAAATTAAGAAATTCATGTAATTAATATACATATTTACATAATTAAGAAATTATGTGAATTAATGTACAAATCTATTATGTAAATTAATGCGCAAATTCCATAAAGTGAATTAGCCCTGTCACAGTTAATTGTTAGGTGTTGTCTATGCTGCGCAAAATCAATTTTAAAGATAACCATCAGTGACAAAAAAAGAATACAAAAGTTCTCCCCACAAAGAGCCAGAAGGCTAACACACAAAATAATTATTTTTTTTTTTTGGCTGTTGTTATTAGAAGAGAGCAAGAAAAAGGTACCTGCCCTTTGGACTGTATGTTTGCACGATTAGAATCATGACAGTGTATAATGACAAAATATCCTCTGTACCGTCTAAAGTGCGTGACAGCTCCTGGGCATGGTGATATTTCATAAATGGCCCAGGTGGCAGAACCCCTCCCCACCCTCCCAGCAGCAGACCTCACTGGTAGCTGACAATTGAATGTACTATCCTTGACTTCAACAGTTGTCAGAGAGAGACAAAAAAATATTCCAGAAATTAAAGATGTTCGATAGTATGGATGTTCAGACGTAGAATGTGGGGTAAGAGAAATGCTCCTTTCACACTTTAGCAAGCTTTGGGAACAAGGAAGTGATCACTCCAGAGATCCCCAATGGTTTAGAAATACCAAAGCTAACAAAATCTCCCAATATTTGGAAACCCAAACCATCCAGCTTAGATTCTTGAAGAACTTTAATGTTACTGCACTATGCAAGAAAAACAAGTGCAATACCAGTAATAGTGAAACACGATTGGAGGCTCCTAAAACCTCCACTCATGAAAACGGTTAGGGCAAGGAGCTGAGTCCTATCGAGGTAGCTATGGACAGTAGCACTCAGCCGCAGCACCCAACCCCACCAACTCCCAGGACCTCCTGCTACCATAGGAGTCCTGGGTTTTTCAAGTGCTTAATGAAGTAATTAGTTGGAGTTGAAGATGGAAGAGAACAGAACGGTAGGAGCGTAAAACATGACAATGTACTGTTAGAGCCTCTGCTGTCTAGCAGCTAGCTTTTCTATGACTCCGTTCCTCATTTTAAGTGCGATATCACCCCAAATATTTTCTTTGTCACAACTATCTCGTTATTGACAGCCTCAGGACAAAGTGCCCAGGAGAGGAGCTATAAAGGAGGAGATCTAAATTGATTTGCAAGGTATACCAGTCTTTTCCTGTCATTTTTTAGGGATGCACATAAGGTGTCAGTTATCTGAGACAGGTCTAAGTTTTGCCTTATGGATGCAATCTGTTCTTTTCATGATTTTGCACATGTGATATCATTGTTCTTTGATATCATCAGATCCCCATCAAGAGTGATATATTAGTCAGCTTGGTCTGTCACAACAAAATGTCACGGAGTGGGTCACTTAAACAATGGAAATTTATTTTCTCACAGTCCTGGAGACTAAAAGTTCAAGATCAAGGTGCCTTCAGGTTTGGTTCCTGGTGAAGACTCTCGTGGCTTGCGGATGGCTGCCTTCTCACTGTGTGCTCACATGGCCTTTGCTTGAAGTCTATCCTGGGAGAGGGAATTCAAGAAGGAGGAAGACCTTTGGTGTCTCCTACTCTTTGTATAACGATATCAGTCTTTTTGGATTAGGGCCCCAACTTTATGATCTTATTTAAACTTAATTATCTCCCTAAACATCTATCTCCAAATACAGTCACGTGGGGCTTACGCTTCAACGTATGAATTTGGAGGAGACAATTCAGTCCAAAACACATAATAAATATTGATTAGTATTAATCAGGCATATGCACGGGGCACTGGTATTGTTCAACTAACTTGGTAATACTAGATAATAATTGTGTAGATTAAACTAATTAATAAAATAAGCCAATTGAGAGCATTATGCTAAGTGAAATAAGCCATGCAGGGAAGGACAAACACTGTATGATCTCACTTATGTGTGGAATAAAACAAACAAACAAACAAACAACCCAACAAACAAAAACAACTCCTCTGGAGAGAACAAATTGTGGTTGCCACAGGTCAGGAAAAAGTATAACCATGGTCAATGTATACAAAATTCCAGTTATAAGTTCTGGAGTTGTAATATACAGCATGGTGACTATAGTTAACAATACTGTATTGTGTATTTGAAAGTTGCTCAGAGAGTAAATCTGAAAAGTCTTTATCATAAGAAGAGAAGTTTGTAACTGTGTGAGGTGATTGACAGTAACTAAATTTACCGTGGTAATCATTTTGTAATGTGTTATATATCAAATCATGTTCAATACCTTAAATTGACACAATGTTATATGTCAATTGTATCTCAATAAAGCTGGAAGGTAAGATAAGATAAGATCTCACTTTATGCCATACACAAATCTAACAGGAGACGCTTCATAGTATTTATTGGGATCAAACAGACTGACTTAGAATCCCAATTCTATCACTTACTGGTTATGGGAACTTAGGCAAATAGCTTAAAGACTGAACCCCAGATGTTTCATATGAAAAAGGTTACTATAAGGATTAATTTGAAGTACTTCATATTAAGTGTTTAGCACAATATCTGGCATATAATGTATATCAGTAAATGGTAGTTAATATGAATTATCATTCCTATTATGTTAATGTAAAGATCAAAATCAAATGAACTTTATTAGCAAGTAGACAGTTATCAGAATTCTGTGTTAAGTTGAAACTTGTGTATTCTTCACACTGCCAAGAAGGAATTTTCCTGGTCTGCTTTAGGGTTGTAATTCAGGGCAATGTTCTCTCTCGTGTACCTAAAGCCCCCCAAAGGCTCATAACTTGCCTTAGGCTCAGAGATGGGCAGCTGGCACAGTCCACACAAGATGTCAGATGCTCAGGTGCCTTCTTGAGGCTGTACTCTAAGAGAAGAGTCATGGGCCATGACAAACCAGAGTCCTGAGAGACGGGTCAGTGGACAGCATAGAGCTAGTGACTGTTGTATTCTTGAATGTGACACCTAAAATCACATGCACCACACACGCAGGTCGAAACACTGCCTCAGCCCACAGACCAGTATTTGCTTATAAATGTGAGTGAAGATGGATCTTTTGATTTTAAGCTATTAAACCTTCAATTTTGGGCCACATTGGCTTCAGGGTATTTTAAATCTTCCGAGCAAAGCAGTAGATTTGATGTGATCATTTTTAATTACTACTTTTCACACAGCTTTTGACATTTATAAGCAATTTGGTTCTTTCCTAAACATGAATTTATAGATTTCTCTAGGTTTGGCATTGCCCTTGTTTCTTGGCACAACATTATGTTACTATTTTTAAAAACGAGCGTGACAGTGTAGATACTGAAATGGACACTTTGAGCCAAAACAAAGTTTGCATCCAGTTGGAAGGACCAAGAGGCTGACATTCAAATGTCAATGGATTCCCCTGCTCACTTTTTTTTTTCACATTGAAAGATTTGCTTTAAAATTTGTTATCACATGAAACAATGTCAGTTTGATTTCCAGCATGGGGAATATTCATAAGTGCATTTAATTTCAATTTCAGTTGCCTCTTAATGAATTTATTTTGGAACATATCCTTAAAAATTATGCTATTCAAATAATTTATCTCTTTCAACCTTCCTCCCCATAAAAAATTTAAGAGCACGAGACATTGTAAAAACCCTGTGTTACATAAGGGTGTGGTGGCCATTATTACATAAAATTACTGAAGGTATTTTAATTCCCAAATTGCTTGTCGTCTGGATTATCTATATTTGATTTTTCTCAAGCTAAACTTTATGTCCCTTTAATGGCTCTCAGTGACATTATTATTTAACATGTAACAGGATGATCTTCCAGTTTTTTTTTTCCTTTTCTAAAACCTAAGTTTTTTTCTTCTGCTAAAACCTGATAAGGTTAAAAGTTGTATCTGAGTTTATTGGTTTCATAATCAAAGAATTTACTTTTTGCAAAGAGGAAAATCAATATCAGATCCTTTGGAAATGAGTGCAGTGAAATTTTGGCTGGTCATTTTTTGAGAGACCAAGAAAAATGCTGTCAACCATAATGCTAAATTTGGAAGTGCAATGTCGAGCCAACGGGTATTTTAGCAAGGCTGATGCTATACTTGGGAATTTGTCAAGTACATAAATAATATTTCATAGCACATTTGGCTGTGTGCAAAGTAGATACAGAATTTATTCTTCACCCTAACAACGAAAAATACCACACATTTAAAAATGTATTAGCGTGAGTTCCTCCATTCTGTTCTATTTATTTTCATGGTGTTTATTAAGGAAGCACCGAGGCTTCTTTTAAAATGTCATATCTGAGCTAACACCATGGGGTTTTATCCACCGCATGAACTTTACTTGTATTCAGACAGCTAATGGAAAAATAAATAATTTAATCTGTACTCCTGGACAGCTATTCCTGTGGGTTAAACCAGCTGCAGGCTGGTCCAATAAGGATTTTTTTTCCCAACTGTCCATCCTTAAACACTCACTCCTATCTCTCTCTCTCTCTCTCTCTCTCTCTCTCTCTCTCACCACTAGCTATTGTTCTTCCAGAGCCTTTGGTGAACACAAGGACAAATGTGCAGGGATCACTGAATGCACAATTATGTCTATGGTGAAAATACACTCCACTGAGGAATGACATTCTATTGTTCCTGGAGACTTAGCATTTTAGAGCTCAGACGTGCCTTGGAAGAACAATTCAGACCTATCTTGCAGGAGCGGACACAGGTTTCAGACAAGTTAAGTCAGACTCTGACTGTTATCTGACCTGGGGTCCTTTCCATTTGTTCCACAGCACCTCTTGCCTGCAAACAGGTTATTTTCATTTCCATGTTGACAAAGAACTATGATCATTTATGGATACTTGCATTGATTTGTTATACCTAACTTTCTGTGTTTGACAGTCATAATTTAAAAAAGAGAAGAGGGTCCTGTTGCCCTCCCACAGATCCAGAGAGTTTAGGTTTTGAAAAGGGACTGGCTTTTTAAAATGTTTATTTATTTTTGAGAGAGAGAGAGAGAGCGCACCCACAAGTAGGGGAGGGGCAGAGAGAGAGGGAGACAGAGAATCCCAAGCAGGCTCCAAGCTGTCAGTGCAAAGCCTGATGTGGAGCTGGAATCCGTGAACCGTGAGATCATGACCTGAGCCGAGGTCAGACGTTCTACCAACTGAACCACCCAGGCACCCTAAAAAGGTTTACTTTTTAAGAGAAAGACATTTTGTTCCTCTGAACACCCAGAAAGAACCCTAGGTTTGAGGCCCCATTAAGGAGCCCCAACAGTGCTGTCCAGGCATTCTGAAATACTCATTTTGGAAACCAGGAAAGCACAGCTGAGCACCATTTGTCCTGGTCTACACATGGCAAGGAGGAGGAGGAGGAGGAGGAGGAGACCTGTTGACAGACACAGCCTTCCAAGTAATCTGTCACTAATTTGACAATAAAACCTATCGAACATTTTGCATATTTTAAACTGTACAACAACCCATGACTGTTATCATCTTTATTTCATAGAGAAACTGAGTAAACTGTGCAAAATCATACAGCAAGTAGATAGGAGTCAAATTGACCCAGGAAATTCAGTTTCTGAGCCTAAGCATTTAATAGTTTCTCAACCTCTTGCCTTCTCTCTCTAGAACTGGTGACATCAAAAGCCAGCCATGTTCTAAGTAACATTGATTAGTATCTTTTAGGTTTTAACATCTCTCATAATAAGGAAAGTTTTCCGTTATGCTTGCCTTATGGCAACATAATTGTAACTAAATAAATCACCCCTTTATAATGTTATGGAATTTAGGCAGTTAAATTAATTGTAATCCTTCATTTATAACACATTATAACAATTTGTCCACGTAGGACTCTGTTTTTTCTTTAAAATTTTATAATGATTATCTGGGAACTTACTACTCGACTTAAGAACTAGGATGCTACCAATAAGTTATGCCTCCACTGACTCCTCCTTCACCCCTACCACCAATTCTATTCCACAGTAACCTTTATCTTGAATTTCATGTTTGTCTTTTTAGTTTTTAAAAAGTTTTATAATTTATATGAGAGAATATTTTTTTAAAGCTTTGTTTTTGAATTTTCAGTAGTATCATATTGTGTCAATCTTCTAGTAGTGGATATATGGATATAGCTATAGCTCATTAATTTTCCCTTTTGTAAAATCGTTAATTCGAAATATATTGAAATTTATTTATCCATTCTTCTACTGATGGATATATGAATTATACCCAGCTTTTGTTTTTTAATGAGATAGTGGTATAAATATTCGTACATGTCTTCTGGTGCACATGTCTTCTCAGTTATAAAACTGGGAAAAAGAATGCTGTGTTATAGGATTTGTAAATACTAAAGTCTGCAAGAAAATGCCAAATTGTTTTTTTTTTTTTTGAAGGAGTTGTACCAATTTACACTCCCACTAGTAATTTATAAGCAAGACCACGGATTTATTTTTCCTTTGAATTTTTTATTGCTAAACTTTGTACGATAATCAAATGGTAGTTCACTGTGGTTTTGATTTGAATTTTGCTGATTTAGCAAAACTGAATTAAAGTTGAAAACTTTAGATTTTAATTGGTTTACGTGTTTACTTTTTAAAATGTTCATTTGTTTATTTTGAGAGAGAGATAAAGAGTGCGTTCAGGAGGGGGGCAGAGAGAGAGGAAAAGAGAGAGAATCCCAAGCAGGTTCTGTGATGCCAGAGCAGAGTCCGATGGGGCTGGAACTCACAAACTATGAGATCATGACCCAAGCCAAAATCAAGAGTCATATGATTAACCAACTGAGCCACCCAGGCACACCCTTTTTGTTTACTGTTAAGACAAATGTTCCTATCTTTTCTCCTTCTCCTTCTAAGTTGCTTAGTAGGAATTCAGCATGTAGTCTATAGCAACCATTTTGTACTGGTTATTGATGTTTCAGAATCATCTTAATTATTGCTTTATCCTTTTAAACATTTTCTCTGATTAACAGTTGTTAGTTTTCACGTAGTCTAATTTGCCATTATTTTATATGTAGCAATTTTTATAGCTTATATAAGATTAGATACACATTCCCTAATTTTTTAAAATTTTGCTTTTGATATTTATGTCAAAATTTATTTACAGTTAACATCCATGTAAGCAGTGAGATAAAGGCACATTTTTGTTTCCCTCTCACTGTTAACTATTTTCCCAGCTCAGTTATTTCAATAGCCTCTCCTTTCTTCACTGATCTTCCATGGCACCTCTGACAATATTAACGTTCCTTCTATTTTTAGATCTGTTAGGGTCCTTCTACTAGCTTCCACTGGTTAATTTCTTTCTTTCTTAATAAATTTATTGATTTATTTTAATTAATTAATTTATTAATCGTAATTTATTTTTCTATACTCACCTAATTACTATAATTTACAGTGGGGCTAGCTGTCTGGTTGGAAGTCTTTATTTCATTTCTTCCCTCTAGTTTAGATATATTCTGGCAACACTTAATTGGCAACACTTAGTTTAGATATATTCTGGCAACATAAATTTTACAAAAAAGCATGCTGAACTCCATGAAAAATACTATTGAAATTTTAATTGGCGTTCTATGGATTTGTGAGACATTTGGGAGAATTGACACCTTTATTTATTTATTTATTTATTTAGAGAGCAGAGAGAGGGAGAGCAAGAATCCCAAGCCGACTCCAAGCTGACAGTGCATAGACTCTGACTCAGGACTTGACCCCACGAACTGTGAGATCATGTCATGAGCCGAAATCAGGAGATGGACATGTTACTGAATGAGCCACCCAAATTGATACCTTTTATATATTGCTTTCCTAGTCATGGACATGAGCCACCTCTCCACTTTTTAAAGTCTTCTGTAATTCCTTTAAGTAAAATTTTATCCTGTACTTCATCAAGGTCTTGCAAATCTTTTTTTAGGTATGTTCTTTAGGTAAGATACTTTGTTTTTGTTGCTAATGTAAATGGTGTTATTTTAAATTATGTTTTGTATTTTTTCCCACTGTATAAAGCTATAATTGACCTTTGTATATTGATTTTATATCTAGCTATCATGCTGACCTATGTTATTATGTGTAATGATTTTTAAAGATTTTATAGATATATAAAAATATATAATAAATGGACACTAAACAGTAACAATTTTTTTTGCCTTCATTTAATAAGATAATCTTATGTACTTTTCTAATCTGTTGATCTGGTTGAAGACATTTTTTTCTGTTGTTTCTGTTTCATTGTTTCTAATCTGTTGATCTGGTTGAAGACAGATTTTCTAAAATTAAACTAACTTTGTATTCTGGATATAAACTGAGTCTTGGTTTATTATCTTTGTGTACCCACTTGCTGGTTTCAGATTGCTATTATTTTGTTAAGCTTTTCTTTAATAATTGCTATGAATGAAACAGGCTTTCAGATTTCCTTTTTAGTTCTTGCTTCATTGGAAACATGGGAATATATTCCTAGTTTGTTCTCTAGAGAATATATCTAAGATTAGAATAATCTGTTACTTGACAATAATAAACGTATCCCATAAAATGGTTTGATCCTGGTGTTTTCATTGTAGAAAGATTTTAATTATTGTCTCAAATTTATAATTATGGCACTATTCGAGTTTCCTACTTATTCTTAAATCAGTTTTTGATGTCATATTCTTCTATAAATGTATTCATTTCATCTAATGAATCTAAAGCTTCATCTAAGCTTTCAAATTAATTTACCAAGCTATTGATCAATAACATTGCCTGTTTAATCTCTTGTATCTGTATATCCTTCTTTTAACTATAATCTTACTCATTTATACCTTTGGTCCAGAGTTCAGTTAAGCTACTCCATGGCACTGCTGCCTCAGCATCCATTTTGTTTGGGCAAGTGACTTGCAGGGGCCTTGAACTGACATTAGCCCCTGAATAGCAGCCACAGAGTCACAAGCAAATGTAACTTCCTATTGTGACTTCTTCAACAGCCCTTGTGATCAGATCAGCTGTCTTCCCTGCCTCCCAGCACCTGAATGTTTATGCACCTCTTATCTGAGACCCCAGTGGAGCTAACTGCACCCCGACTCTTCTGGTTGGAATTGACCAACTCTAATAAAAGACATGTGTCCCAGATCCTGCCTCTTTGTCTACATTTTGCATTAACTTCTCTCAGTTGCCCCTTGAAGGGGGATGTGCATTTCCTCCAGGACCTGTGAGTAACAAACTGCTCTATTTTAATTCTTCTTCTGGTCTGCTCACCATCTGGCACCGTGTGCTCCACTTAACCAATGTTAATTTAACAAAGTCATAACATTTTATTTATATTTTTCCTGAGAAGTCTAAGAAAAATCACCATTTTACTTTTATTGATCTTTTCTAATGTATTTTTTGTTTTCTATTTCATTGATTTCTCATCATATAGTTATTATTTCCTGCTTTCAAATTCCTTAGGGTTTACTTTATTGTTTTACTCCCCTAACTTCTTAAGTAGGACTGCTTATTAATTTTCAGTCTTTTTTACTTTAAGTACTTAAGGCTACAGTTTTCCTTTGTATCACAACTTGCACTGTACCACCCACCCCAGGTTTATATATATATATATATATATACACACATATATATATTATTTATTCAGTTATCAGTATATTTAATTGTCTGTTATGATATATATTTTTTAATATGTGGATTTTGAGAAGTGTATTATCTAATTTCAAATTTTTGGGAGTTTTAATATTTTTATCTGTTCCTATTACTTTCTAACAAAATTTCCTTGTGATCACAGTGCACGATCTTTTTGAAATCTATTTTCTGATATTTGTTGAGACTAACCTGTATTCTCCTACTTGGTGAATTTTGGGCACTTTTTGCAACTGCCTAAGAAGAATGTGTATTCTCTAATAATGGCATGCAGAATTTTACATATGCCCGTTAGATCAAATTTCTTATTTGTGTTATTTAAATCTTCCTCACCTTTGCTGCTATATTTGTTTGCTTAACCCATTAAAAATTCAGAAATGTATTGACTTTTTTCAGTTTGATGGTAGATAACGTCAATTTCTTCCTTAAGTCTCTAGCAATTTTTGTTTTTCATATTTCAAGTTTATTTTATTAAGTGTAAGAGTCTTTAGGATCATATTTTATTAGTGAATCGCATTTCTAGCGTTATGTAGTAAACATGCTTAAAGGTTTTGGGGGAAGTTTTTTTGCCTTAAGATCAATTTTCCTCAGAAGTAAAATAAATATGCTCTCATTTCTTCTTGATATTTGCCAGATACATATATTTCAGTTATTTTTTTCAATTTTTTGTACTTATAGTTTATGTTTATTTCTTGAAATAGACAAGAAAGCCAACATAGAATTGTTTTTTTTTAAGAATCAAATTTGAAAAATTCTCTCTTACCCCATGAGTATATTTGAACTTTTTTTCTACTTGCTTACTTCTGATTTCCATTTGTTCAGATTATTACGTTTTTTTTTCCTCTCTTTCTTCCATTAAAAAGAATAAATGATTTTTTTGGTTGTTGTTCTTTTCCCTATTTTTTTTTTTGTTGTTGTTGTTACTGTTGTACTTGCTTGAAATGTGTAACTCCATTTCTATTCTGTGTGTGTGTGTGTGTGTGTGTGGTCACCTTTGAAATTTTACCAAGAATTTTAACTTGACAATGTCCAAAGTCCAAAATAAATAAAATAAAAAAAAGACTCAACTGCAAAAACAATAAGATATTTTAGAGAATTTTAGCTTCAATATTGCAGTGTGCTTTGTTTTTAAACCCTACAAATTAAACACCACCATCTTTTTTTGATACAGAAAATATTGTTTGGATTTTTTTTTTTTACGTTAAATATCTTTTTGAGAAGTTTCTTTAGAGAAGTGCCCTTAAGGGGAAGTTCTTCCCATTTTATTTAACTGTAAAAATCTTTATTTCACCCTCTGAGGGTTCTATTGAGAATAGATTACAAAAGGGCATGAATGGCAGTTAGCAGGGAGTCAGCTAGAGGCTCCATAATAACACGGGCAAGGGAAGATGGTAGACTGGCTAGGTTGATAAGGGTGGAGTTGGAGAGAAGTGTATTAGTTCCAGACATATTCTCAAGGTCTAGTCAAAAGCATTTCTTGATTGAATATGGCCTGAGATGGAAAGAGAAGAGTCAAATTTGAGAAAGAGTCAGGAGGACGTGAGAAACTGAAAAGATGGATTTGCTATTAAGATGAGGGACTGCGGGGCACCTGGGTGGCTCAGTCAGTTAAGCGTCTGACTCTTGATTTCAGCTCAGGTCATGATCTCATGGTTCATGAGATCGAGCCCCATGTCAGGCTCTGTGCTGATGGCGTGGGGCCTGTTTGGGATTTCTCTCTCCCTCTCTCTCTGCCCCTCCCCAACTCATGCTCTCTCTCTTTCAAAATAAATAAACTTAAAAAAAAAAAAGATGAGGGACTGCAGGTGAATAACATTTGGGGAAACCCTCAGGGTTTCAGTTTGGGGTATGCTCATGTCATACGTACTAGAAACCAAGGGAAATTTTACTTATATGAGCCTGGAGTTCAGGGGAAAACTCTATTTTCTGGTCAGCTCCATATAGGTGATTTTTGAAACAATGAAACTAGATGAGACCACCAAAGAAGTGAGTACAGGGAGGGAAGGTCTAAGAATTGAGTCTTAGGAGACTCTTAACATTAAGAGAGAAGAAAAAAGTGGAGGAATCAGCCCAGGAGATAGAAAAGGTGCATCCACTGAGGCAGGACAGAACGCATCCTTGAATCCAAGTGTGTAAAAGAGAAAGATTTCACAATCTGTGTTTCACGCTACTGATAGGTCAAATATGTAGAGAACAGAGAAGTGACCACTCATTTAACAATGTGGATGAAACTAACGATGACCATGACCCAAGCAGCTTCGGTTGAACAATTGAAGTAAAGGACTAATTGGATTAAAGTGGTGGAGAGTAAGTGCCAACAGCAATTTGTGAGAAAAATTCTCTCCAATTGACGAAAATTTTGAGAGAAAAATCCCATTTGAAATAATTTTACAGCTAAAGACAAATGTATCAGCAGCTGACAGGTAAGTGGGGTAGAGACTTGAATCTCAGCTTGAGCTGAGTAGTTTAGTAAAATTACTAGCCACAGTGACTGTTGAGAACTTGATATGTGATAAGTACTAACTGAGATGCACTGTAAGTACAAAATATACACTAGATTTTGGGGAACCTGGTTAGCTCAGTCAGTTAAGTGACTAATTCTTGGTTTCAGGTCATGATGTCACAGTTCATGAGTTCAAGCCCTGGATCAGGCTCCACGCTGACAGCACAGGGTCTGTTTCTGATTCTCTCTCTCTCTCTGCCTCTCTCCTGCTTGCATGCTCTCTCTCTCTCTCTCAAAATAAATAAGTAAACTTTAAAAGTATATATATATATATATATATATATATATATTAAATTTCAAAGATTTTGACCAAAGAAAAGATAAAATATCTCCTTAATTTTTATAGTGATTACATGTTGAAATGGTAATGTTTTGGATCTATTAGATTAAAAATACATTATTAAAATTAGTTTTATCTGCTTTTGAGTGTTCTTTGAAATGCAGATACTAGAAAATTTAAAATTACATAATGACTCACTGTCTATTTCTACTGGACAGTGCTTGTCTAAGCAATTATGTCATCTAAGCAACCTCTCTATGCCCAAGGGTATGAGGTGTGAGGGATACAAAAATAAAGAAACTCCCATCCAGTGGGAATTTAAACACTTGGTAAGTAAACAGTCTTGTCTCAATACTTCTTTTCTGGACTCTATAATACAAATTTATGCATAATTAAGGATAATCAATGAAAACCTTAAGAATAGGAAAGATATCTGAAGCAACAATGAAAAAAACCTCCTCCCAGGCCTTTAGATGTTTGTTTTAAAGCTTTCAGCAAGATTTCATGGAAGGGAGGCTACGATGACTTCATTTTCTCAAGGTCTCACTGAAATTAGTAGAACTTCACAAAAGTGTTAGTTGCTATAAAATTTTATAAATATTGTGTCCGTTTAAATATATGATTGCATAAATATGAGACACTTTAGCTAATAAGTTCCCTGAATATTCTGTGCCATTGATATTTTGAAATTAATTTGATTTCATGGTACTTCAAGCATGAAAGGAATGCAATTTTCACTAAAAACTGCTTAATCTAGTTATTATCTGACTATTTGTATTCTCATTGGATATTTGATGAATGCTTGCTAAAGATACGGCTTCATCCCATGCCCAGTAATTACATAATTACTAAGGATGGAGGAACCCAGCTGTGTTTTGGTTTCACTGAACGTCTTGAACTATTATTCAAACATTTTGGGTAAAATAAAATCTAAAATGCATTTTGCCAAGGACTTTTTCCATTTAATTTTAAACCCACGTACATTTCAGAAGGAAACATTCGCTTACAATTAACTCATCAAAGTTTTTGCTAAGTAAGAACTGTATAATGTTCAAGAAGCTGGATAAGCCATTTAATGGTGTTTATTTGTTCATGCATTTTTTTTTCATTCTCTAACAGAATGTCACCTTTGTGAAACAAACACCATTTTAAACCATTTTGTCATAAAACAAAATTTACACTGTTTTAGTTGTTTTAACTGTGTCCAACATGGAGCCCTCCTTTATTATTGAAAAAAATTTTTGGAAAGCTGAGTTATCATTAGTTAGAAAAAAATTAAAAGCCTAGAGATAGAAACTTCTGAGGTTGTGTAATGCTCCCTTCCACTGGCAGCATTAAACAGAGATTGTATATTTGCTAAGTGACTATTTTGTATACTGTTTTTAATTTACATAAAGTAGGCAATGACTATCACAAAGACTGGCATGAAACAGTTACTTAAATATTTTCAAATGTATGAATGAAAAAATTATAAATGAATGATCGAATATATTAAACTAACTGGAAAATATCCTGGACCTATGCTACACAGATTTTAGATTCCATTTAATAGAACTGCTACATAGACAAAACAATGTAATAGTATCATGTTGGTAATTTTTAAAAAATTGTTCGTGTTTAAAACAAAACATATTTGGGGCACCTGGGTGGCTCACTCAGTTAAGAATCCAACTTCGGCTCAGGTCATGATCTCACAGTTAGTTCAAGTCCCGCGTCAGGCTCTATGCTGACAGTTCAGGGGCTGGAGCTTGCTTCGGATTCTGTCTCCCCATCTCTCTGCTCATCCCCAGCTCATGCTCTGTTCTCTCTGTCTCTCAAAAATGAATAAAGGTTTTAAAAAATAAATAAATAAATAAAATAAAAAAACAAAACATATTTATGCAAAATTAAAAATATATACATTCATTTGCTTAATCATCTTGAATAAGGTGCACATATTATATGCACATATTATATGATATGCATAATAGAAACATGTAATATATCATATGTTATGTATATATTACATATATCCATGCTATACTGTATAACATATATACAAAATATGCACATGTACATATAGTATATAAAATACACATATTCAAATTATATATACTATATTTTATTATATATTTTAACATTTGTATGTGTATACTTGTGAATATATGTATATATATTATATTTGTATTATATTTTATGTATATTGTAAATAAAGTTAAAAATATAGATACAATTATAATTAAAAATATACATAAAAAAGGATTTAGACACTTGAAGAGTAAACAGTCTTATCTCAAATCTTCTTTTCTGGCCTCTATAATACCAATTTATGTATAATTAAGGGTAATAAATGAAAACCCTAGGAACAAGAAAGATATTTGAAGCACAATGAAACAGCATCCTCCCAGGCCTTTGAAATGTTTGCTTTAAAGCTATCAGCGAGGGTGCTCGCTTTGGCAGCACATATACTAAAGCTATCAGCAAGATTTATATATATATATATAAATATATATTATATATTATAATATAAAATATATAATATATATTATATAAAATTGTATTTATATAAATCTGTTATATATTATATATAATATATATCTGTATTATATATACTAATATAAATATATATTTACATACATATATACCCAAATATATATACAAATAATATACTATATAATAGTATATAGTATATGTATTTCTAATATGTGTATTTTATACACTATATGTATATGTGCACATTTTGTCTATATACTATAACATGGATATATAAATATATGTATTACATTTATATTTTGTATGTACATATATGTATATGCATGTATATATATGTTTATATATTTTTGTATATATATGTGTGTGTATATATATATATACATACTTACACTATCTCTTCTGATCATCACAGTGATACCATGATATATTAACCTGATTATCTAAAGAAAAATACAGAAGGAAGAGGCCATCTTGTTATGTAAATAATCAAAATATATCTGGAAAATCTAGTCTTTTTTTTGAAAAGACTTCCAAGATGAGATATTACCATTGCACTGGATTTCTTGCTTTCTTTGGCTGTATTCAAAAATACATATTCTCTAGACGTGTTCTAGATTCTCCAGGAGATTTATATATATACAAGATTTACTCCACAAAAGGGATAGGATAATGGAGGTCATATAAGACTCTTGAAGTCTCGCCAGGCCAAATTCTTGAAACCACTAATGTAGGGTATTTTCCCCACTACTGAGCTATCTCAGATCTTCCTCGTCCTTTCATATACAGCTGTCTTTGGTCTTTTTATATTCACAATAAGTTCTTGTTGCATAACTGTTGCCATAGGTTTATCTGTCCTTCAATTACTTTACACTTAGTAGATTATTTACACGTATTATTTATTTCACATTTAAAATCAATAATATAATTTTAAAAAAGAACCCGGTAAGGTTATACATAAATAAATTCCTGGACATATGCATCTAATTTTGCTTTGTCTGTGTCCAGTAATAGGAAATAAGCAATTTTTGGTATTCTTTATATCTTTGTACTCAAGGCTAACTGTCTTAGTGATTGTCAATGAACTCCCAGAGGAGTGAATATTTCACAGAAGCTTGTGCTGCCTGATCTGTTTTATAAGTTGGAGGACATGGAGGTTAGATATTCTTAGAAAAATTTTCCTTGTTTCGCTTTTACTCTGAGTTATGTGCTTAGGGTGCATTGAAAGACCCAATTTATCTCAATCAAGCTCTCACTTCAGTTCATCAGATCTTCTCTCAATTCATTACCACACATTAAATTTGGTTGAAAATGTGCCCAGAGACATACACATTGTGTGCCTTTTCTTAAACTAAAAGATAAACAAATAAAGAGTGTATTCTGTTAAGTGAAAAGATGCTGAAATCCCATATTCTATATCTATCACCAGATTGTGAAATCCTCATGTCTTTCTGAGAACTGTTGGAACTTCAGTTCTGGTTTGAAGTGCTATTTTACTGGCAGGCTTGCACATGCCATATGAATTTTATGTACACATGTGAAGCACGGCTGTGGCTTTGCTGCCAGAAAATAAACTGTTCGAAGACATGATCGATTTCTGATGCTGACAGCATACAGATTGGCTTTCTGTATACAGAGCATAATACGCAGTGATGCTCCATCTCACATCTCTTTTTAAGACTGAGATACTGTTAAGTTACTCCAGACTATATGCTGAAGTCAAATAGACTGGCTATTCTCCGTTACTTCAGTTGAATTCTGGTTTAGATGAACTTCCATAGCAGGTGTAATGTCTCTTGGGTTTGTACTGCAAACTGCCGGCAATTCCTTTGCCAACCTTTGCTAGAACAGAAGCAATGAACTGTGTCTTGTTAAGGGTCCCTCCATATTCCGAAGAGGGAGTCCCCCCTTTCTCCCAGCCACCTTGAACCTATCCGTGTGAAGAAGTCACCCATACAGGAAATTAATCTAGCACATGTTGACCACAGACACTGATCATGTAGCTTTTCTTTTTAAAATAAACATTCACCACGCTCTTTCAGTTTTGGGGCAGTGAGGAGCTGCCCAAGCATACACAGAGCTAAGCTGAAACTGACCTTTCCACTCAACTCCAGAGAAAGGGCAAGTGTGCCTGCACAGATGGTGATGTGCACTGCTGTGTGCAATCCATTTCCATGTCAGTGGGCATTTTGGACTTTTCAGAAGCAACTTCAAAAGTATTTTAAAATAGAATATGATACAATGGACTGTGCTCTAAGTGTTTACATTAAACAGACAAACTTTTTTTTTTTCCTGCTTTAAGGGCTAACAAAAGTTAGATAAGTGAAACCAAGTTATAAAAGTAATATTTTGTGCTTTGCGTGTATGTGGTAGGGGGCGGTGGATTTCACCTTAAATAGTATAAAAGTCTTACTGAACCTCCAGCTTTATGACCAACAATCATTTGTGAGACAGGAAAATGTAGTGACAAAACTGTATCATAAAATATGTTAGCTATTATATTATATAAAATATTAGTCAGAAAAGAAGGGGAGGAAAAAAAAGTCACTGGACAAAAACAAGATCTACAATATCCAGTCATGTCTTTGCCATTAGTCAGCCCCTTAACTCCTCTGGCTTTTAATTCTATCACATAGAATAAGAATTCAATTTACATTGGCACTTCTAACATAACCTGGTTGGAGCCTAGCTCCTCGTGATCCCCAGTAAAGAGTTTTCTAATCAAATAAGTTCAAGAAATTCAGATATGGTATTCTCTCCTTGAACAAATTTAGGAATATGTGAAGAAATTTGCATTTGAAAGACTTTGAGAATTCTAGCAATCAGAAATCATGTAACATTGTTTGACACAGTGTTTGTAAATTTTATTTGACCTTGAAACTTTATATCATTAAAATGCTGGGAGGCATACTTTAGGCATCATTGCTTTAAATACTTTCTAAAATTCTGTTGTTCTGAGTTTTGTGAATATTTACATTTCACCATCGAGTTGATGGCAATATTAAAAAAAATTGATATTTTTAATTAATATAGCACTAATTTGATGTTTTACCACTTTAATTTCACTCTCTCGTGTATTGAATATCTTCTACCTCAGAAATGAATGCGAATAGCATTGAGGCAATAAACAAACTCTGGTCTCCAGATTCCATGATCATGTTCTGTGTCCTCATAAACTTGTATATTTGATGTCTTTGATCTTCCAATTAACTGGCCATGTAGGGGAACGAATTTTCTACACCCAAAATTTGTCTCTTTGGCATATGGATTATTTTAGGCTGATTATTTTTAGGAACAGAAGGATCAGGAAGATCGCTTGACCTATATCCCCCAACCAAGGGCCTAAAATTTAGATAGAGGATCTGCTCCAGAAAGGAGCTATCACCACAGATAACTACAGTATAATATGAACTAGGGGTGGTAGACAAGGAAGAACTTAGCAAAGTCTGCTAAAATTCCTCTCCATGTCCCGATGTTTCTGGACGACCCAGCAAACATTTGTGTTTACCAAACATTTACTCTTTCCATTCTTTCTATAAATCACTCTCCTTCCCTGTGAAGTCCCAGACCCCTTACCCGTTCTCCTTAGTCTAGAATGACATATATACCTCGTTTTGCCTGCCTGGCTTTGGAATGTCACAGGTTTATGTGGATTCCCCATAGGTATACAATTAACTTTGATTTTCTCCTGTTAATCTGTCTCATGTTTTAGTTTAATTCTTAGAAAAGTCAGAAAAACCTTGAAGAGTAGAGCAAAAAATTTCCTACCCAACAACCACTTTAACTTAGATACTTTATACGCACTTTGTACACTGTTAATTTTACTAATGCAATCTTAAATGGCAAAAGAACTTAAGGTCCAGCAAATACCTGCCAACATTAGAATTCAAAGTTCAAATTCTTTGCTGTGTGTCTTAGCTTACTGGACTCTGTACCATCCGAAGGACTGACGTGATCCAAACACTTTAAAAGAAAGTAATAGATAGCTTGTATTTAGTGCTCTAGACAAATCACTCTGATGCTTGGTTCACGGGCAAAGTTTGCAGTAGAGGAATTGAGGAAATGCTATGGGATAAATCAAATGCAGCTTAAGAATGGTACTCTCTATGGTTACATGACAAGAAAAAGAAAAATATTTGGGAACACCCGAATCACATCAGATGCCATATAGCTTTGTTACCTTGAAATGACTCAGCTAATCATCTGTCAGCTGCCACATTGGGCGCCATATGTCTGGTGATCTCACGCAGCTGAGATGCCGCCTTCTGAATCAGTCTCATAGCTGTGATTCATACTATGCTAGATAATCTCCCCCTACATTCTTCTCCTCTCATGCTATTTCAGCATAGAAATAGAAGGAAATAGACCTTCCTTTTCTTTTTCATCAAATGTGCATTGAGAGGTACATATAACGAGGAAGTTGAAATAAGTCTATGGATGCTTCTTTTCAACATTACACCTAGAATTCAGTCATGACTGTTTAAATGAGTCTATGCAGAGACTTAACACAGATATAGTTTATTCCACCTCTCAATAGTTACCAATATTCTTATGTTAGAAATTGACACAAATGTATTACCACGGGTGCCAAGTAGGATTTTTTTTTCATGTGTTGGCTAAAGTCAACAGTATGTAATAGAATATTATAAAACCTCTCATTTCACCTGATTGTCACACCTATTTTGGGGAAAAAGAATCATGCCTTGGCTATAGTCTTGATCACTTTTAGGTGGAAAATGTAAACATTGTTACACATAATATTTCCACCAAAAGGAGATTTTGATTTTAAATTGTATCCGGCTGGAAATATCAGTACCATAAATGCTAAGTGAAACAGAAAAAAGTGAATTCAGAATTTAAGACAACATTAAAAACTGGATTGATAATCTAATACAATAAATAGAGCTGAATCAACAAAATATTTGTAAGATTGTACATCACAGCATGCCTAGATTTTAAGTCATGAAACAGACACTGTCTTAACAACGTGTGAAAATATCACACATCTCTCATAATAAAATAATGAATAAAATAGATGCATTTTAGCTATTATGCATTTCACTATTACAAAAGGGCTAAATTTTGAGACAGCTAAAAACAAGTATACCAAAACCCCACTCACTCTGGTCCCACCTTTACCACTGCCAGTAACTTCACACATCCGTACAGTGTTAGCAACCCCAATAAGGCATCTGAACACAAAATGAAGGGAGAGGACAGAGGAGTCTATCTTTGCATCTTGAAACATCTAGTTTCAGGATGAGCATATTTTTGGTAGCATAAGAGACAGAAAGAACCTGGAAGCATGAACTGGGAATCTCAGTACTTTACATACAACTTTGAACTGTCAAGGGAAGCATATTGTGGGATAAGAAGAAGCCTCAAAATACAGCACACTATCAAATAATGAATGTTTATATTGAGAACTATCCATATTGATCATTTTTCCAGTGAAACATTCTATCATGCAATCTGATCATAATTCACACTCTCTAGCAGCTGATGAGCTATTAGACTGGATAAATTTAACCTTGATAAATACGGGAAAAAAATAAACCACCTTAGAACCTATAAAGAGTCTGAGAAATAGCAAAATAAAGGGAAAGGGATTATATTCTAAAGCTCAAAGTAAGAATATATCTCTGAACATGATTTTTACATATCAAAAAAAGTTTTCAGTCAACTGTCGGGCATTCTCTGAAAATACATACAGTATCAAGAAATGGGAGGATGTTGAACAATTGAGAAAGGCTGAGTTGGAAAAGAAGGGGAAAGGCAATAAGATGAAAAGGAAATGAAAACAAATAGATGACAAACAGTCATAAGAAGAATAAAAGGTAAAAGCAAATTAAAACGTGCAAGATAGGCAGTAAAGAGAGGAATTGCTATTTCAGGAAACTGTTAAAGGCAGCAAACATAAGATGATCTATGAAATATAATATGTGAGTGATAAACTAAATGGGTAGCCATGCAGAAAATGGCAAAACCCCTGGAAGCATACATCAGGATAAATACCAAGTAGATCCTAGATGCAAATGAAAAAATAAAAACACACAAGTTCTAGAAGGCATTGTTATATTTCTCTATAATCTCAGAGTGGGGCAAACTTTCCCAACTATGACTCAAATTCTAAAAACAATAAAGCTCTACTTGCTGGCTCAATCAATAGAACACACAGCTCTTGATCTCAGGCTACGCTCCTATAGTGATTTCTCTGATGGATCTTGGCAAAGTCCATTGAAAACCTTCTGGAAAGGACTCACCATTCTAGATGCCATATAGAACATTTATGATTCATGGAAAGAGGTCAGAATATGAACATTCACAGGAATTTGGAAGAAATTGATTCCAACTTTCAGAGATGACTTTGAGGGATTAAGGACATCAATGGAGGAAGTAACTGCAGATGTGGTGGAAAAATCCAGAGAACTGGAATTAAAAGTGTAGCCTGAAGATGGGACTCGATTGCTGGACGTCATGATCAAACTTGAACGGAGGAGGAGTTGCCTCTCGTGGAGGAGCAAAAAAAGTAGTTTCTTGAGATAAAATCTACTGCTGGTGAAGATGCTGTGAAGATTGCTGAAATGACAACAAATGATTTAGAATATTACACAAACTTGGTTGAAAAACAATGATGGGGCTTGAGAAGATTGACTCCAATTTTGAAACAAGTTCTACTACTACAGAGAAATCATTCATAAAGGGAAAAGTCAATCGATGTGGCAAACTTCACTGTCACCCAGCCATTCAGCAACCACCACCCTAATCAATCAGCAACCATCAACACAATGCAAGACCTTCCACCAAAAAAAGATTGCCATTCCCTGTAGGCACAGATGGTTAGCAATTTTTAGCAACAAAGTACTTTTAAGGTAAGTTCATTGGTTTTTTAGACATAATGCTATTATACACTTAAAAGACTACAGTGAAAACATAACTTTTATATGCACTGGAAAACTAAAAAATTCATTTGTCTCACTGAATTGCACTATTCGCTTTATTTTGGTGATCTGGAACCAAACCTACAATATCTACGAGATATGCCTGTATGTCACTTTACTGCGTCCATCATTACTTATTCGGTAAAATAAAGTCATCGATGTTTTCATTTCACATATATATGAGTTACAATTTCACCGCTATTTAAAAATTATTCTTGCGGTGCCTGAGTGGCTCAGTGGGTAAAGCGTCTGACTTCGGCTCGGGTATGGTATTGTAGTCTGTGAGTTCAAGCCCCACATTAGCTTCTGTGCTGTCAGCTCAGAACCTGGAGCCTGCTTTGGATTCTATTATCTCCCTCTCTCTCTGCCCCTCCCTTGCTCACACTCTGTCTCTCTCTCTCAAAAAAATAAACCTTAACAAAATTATTCTTTAACATAAGTTTCTATGACTTTTTTCCTCAATAAACTATTTTGAATTATGGGTCAACTTGGCTAAGACAACATTTTTCAAATAACAGAAAAGATTTAATGACATGTAAACTCTTTACAAAACAAGTTAAGTGAAAAGATAGGTTATGAAACAGAATGTACAGTACTTTCTCTTGCCTACATGTTCAACAAATTCAATAGGGTTATTTCTTTCTTATTTTCTCTGCCTCCTGGCTGCTGTCTTGGACCTTTTGGTTTGTTGACTTTTACATTTTTTAGTGAGTCTCCTTGATTGATTTCATTTCAAGTATGCACAAGTACTCTCTCCTTAATTTTTCTAAAACCCACCTAACAACAAGCATAGAGTTTGACAAAATGTGAAAGCTTGGGTGAAAATAAAGGGGGAATTAAAATGCAAAGAAAATGCTAGAAGTCTTTTCTTTTCTCTTTTAATGTTTATTTTTGTATTTTGAGAAAGGGAGAGCACTCACATGTGCACGTGCTAGTTGGGGAGGGGCAGAGAGAGAGAGAGAGAGAGAGAGAGAATCCCAAGCAGGCTCCTCACTCAGTGTGGAGCCCAATGCGGGCTCTATCTTACGAGCCGAGCCGTGAGATCATGACCTGAGCTAATATCAAGAGTCAGATGCTTAACTGACTCAGCCTCGTAGGTGCCCCATAAAAGGCTACAAGTCTTAATGCTAAAGATTCTTTATCACTGTACATAGAATCCACTAAGAACAATGCCCCAAAGAGGGCCATTCACCATTGGCTGTTTCTCTTCTCAGCTGTGTTTATCTTCTCTGCAATGTTGCAGAAACTGCCCCACTTTCCTATGAGAAAATGCTGCTTTCATAATAATCTCTATGAAGATCTAATTGTGTCTCTAAAGAATAGGTGACTTAATGTTTCAGTCAGAATCCTCTACATTTAGATTTCTTTCTTATTGAGATGGTCGGAAGGAGCCAACCTAACGCCTTCAAGTCTAATCCCTCTTAAAACGAGGGGAGAGAACGCCCCAAACACCAAGTCTGTCTTTCTATTGGCTATTTTCTGTCTTTCACAATGTTTAATCTCCACTTACCAAATTCAGCAACAGGAAGACATTTTTGACAGCATAAAAAACAGCAGCTTCTCAAAGTTACATATATTTGTAATATTTTCTTCAAGCCTCCTATAATGGTAATAATAATAATAACAGCAACAACAAAGATTACAACCATGATAATGATTATAATGGAAATGCACTAAAAACACGTGAAAGAACATCTAAACGAAAGGGTTTGAGTGGTGCTAACCAGGTTGCTCTATAGCAAAATACAATATTTAGTAACACTTGTTTACTTCTTAGTAGTTATTATTTGCATTATAGCAATATAGTCTCCAAAAAAGTATGAGGCCTAGGCTACAAACTATCTGATGTTCATTTCAACAGAATAGATGTATGTTCTATGCATTTATTTATTTATTTAAATTTTTAAAAGTTTATTTATTTTGAGAGAGAGAGAGAGAGAGAGCACAAGCAGGGGAGGATCAGAGAGAAGGAGAGACAGAATTCCAAGCAGGCTCCACACCATCAACACAAGGCCCAGTGTGGGGCTCAAACTCATGAACCACGAGATCATGACCTGAGCTGAGATCATGAGTCAGACGCCCAACAAACTGTGCCACCCAGGCGCCCCTAAATGTAAGTTTTATTTGCAAATAAAGATAAAATCCAAATCTGTGTATTTATATTTGACTTTGCAGTGAATATTTTTCCTGAACAGTTGTCTGAGCTCTGAGGGCAGAGTGCTGTACCACGGTCAGGATGGTGAGTGTTTCCCAGCACCGTTAGGTTAGATATGGGCTGGATGATCTAACAGATTTCTCACTGAGTTTTAACTAGCATATCTGAGGTTTCACTAAAATGCTTTGATACACTGAGATCTTAGTGTATAATGAGGCCAGAAAAGCATACATCCACACACACTTTTCTGTCATACTTTCTAATTGTTGTCTTTTTTTAAATAGTAAAGTGGTTCCATAGCTGTGTTTAATCTTGTTCAGATCTCCTCAGTTTCTCTGACTGGCGTTAGATGGTTTGGTTTTCTTGGCCACTGTTAATAACTCAACTTTCTGAACTCAATACAGAATAATTTATTTGTCTTCCTTAATGTATAATTTGTGTGTGTGTGATTTGCTTGCTATAGGGGTTTGGCATTTATCATATCCTACTGAGAAGACACATCCTTTGGAAAATCATTGGCAGAGATGGCTTTTTGCATTTTTTTACTTAGAAGTACTGTCCTTTGGGGCATTTGAAGGGTCTGGAGTGATCTTGGGGAAAAAGTCCTTTAGTTCCAACTATCACTTTAAATTAAAAGAAAGTTGTAGTGGCGTCCAGGTGGCTCAGTCAGTTAAACATCTGACTCCTGGTTTGGGCTCAGGTCATGATCTCCCCGTTCTGTGAGTTCGAGCCCTGCATCAGACTCTGTACTGACAGTGAGGAGCCTGCTTGGGATTCTCCCTCTGCCCCTCCTGCTTTCTCTCTCTCTCTCCAAATAAATAAATAAACTTAAAAACAGAGTAAAGTAATTAAAGTTAAAAATATTTAAATTAATAGAAAGTTAAAAAAAATTAAATCGGCAGAAGATTTATAAATTAAAGAATTTACCCAGAATTTTTTTCTGCCTTTGACTTGGAAGAAAAGGGGTAATTTACTTTGTATTTTAAGGCACTATATGAACAGTTTAATTTTTGGTTCTGTCCAAAGAAGGCAAACAGTGTCAAATTTGGTCATTCTTATTTTACAAATTGAACAATACAAAATGAGAATTTGGTGCAATAGTATGAGATAGTTCAGTAGGTATTAAGACTTTTGACTTCTATGTTTGATTTTTATTTGTTTTGTTTCTTGCCTGGTGTTTTACACACACACACACACACACACACACACACGCAAACACACTATACCAACAATATGATATGTGAAATCCAATTGTTGATGAGGAAAATAACAAACCCAAAGAAAATTTATTCTCTCATGAATATTACTCAGAGTTTACTATGAAAGAATCAGTTCTAAGCCTGGTGCCTTTTCTTTAGAAAAAAAAATTTTTTAATGTTCATTTATATGAGGGAGAGGGAGAGTCAGAGCATGAACAGGGAAGGGGCAGAGAAAGAGGGAGACACAGAATCCAAAACTGGCTCCAGGCTCCGAGCTGCCAGCAGAGAGCCCTACGCAGGACTCGAACTCACGAACCGCGAGATCATGACCTGAACCGAAGTCGGACGCTCAGCCCACTGAGCCACCCAGGCGCCCCCTGGTGCCTTTTTCATGCTTGTGTTTATTTATTCGGGTAACCTATTTCTTATTTAATCTCCACTTCCGGAGCAGAAAGGCTTCTTTAACCTCAGATTACTCTTCTCTCACTTCAGAAAGATCTCCAAATATTTAGAATTTAGAATGATTCTAAGTAAAATATTGAGTAGTGATTGTGGTTTTTTCAAAAATTTAAAAATTTGTAGGAAGTCCTTTGTTATACAAGCAATGAGTAGAATTGTTTGAAGTTTAATAGATATAAGAAAAAATATGACAGGTTATGGACACAAAAGCATTGAAAGATACTATGTATTTAATACACTTAGTTATAAAAAATTTCAATTCTTGTTGAACTCTGTGGTTTTTTTATTTTTCACAAATTGCTATTTGATTGCCTTCTTCTAATTTGATAATACAAATAAATGCAAAATAAGGAGTATAGATTATTCTGATAACTTAAGTACATTGAACAGTACTTTTTCTTTACTTTGTATTTATTCTTTGTAATTAAGTATCTGATAGAGCATTTATAAAATATCTTTTTTTAATGTTTTATTTATTTTTGAGAGACAGAGATAGAGCATGAGCTAGGGAGGGGCAGAGAGAGAGGGAGACACAGAATCCGAAGTAGGCTCCAGGCTCTGAGCTGTCAGCACGGAGCCAGATGTGGGGTTCGGACCCACCAAGCGTGAGATCATGACCTGAGCTGAAGTCAGGTGCTTAACCAACTGAGCCACCCAGGTACCCCTATAAAATATATTTTGTAGAGAATATGACCTTTTTAGGACAATAGTACTCTTTAGGAAAATATTGGGCTTAGGTACGAGTTTTGTGGGCTGCTATAGAATGAAACAATTAATATGAAAACTTTTACATTAATTTTTTTCCTGCAGCGACTTCCTACATCTAAAAGCTGGCCAATACGTAAACAATGGGTGATCCTACTATAGAGATGAAAGTGTATGTATTATCATAGTATAGACTTGTAAGAGTATATGCTAAAAAAATAAATGTGCAATGTATTCATTATTATGCATATAAGGCTGGCACTGTGCGATTCAGTCATATTCCTTAACAGTCTGGATTTAAAATAGATGTACACATGCGTATCATTGTCACCATTATTTGCTCACTGTTGATACCAGAACACTGTCTGAAAGACAGTCTTATTTTTAGCTTATTTACATCACAGGCCTATTCTTTTCTGATTTGGCAAAGTCTTACCATCCCACACAACTGAAATATTCGACTTGACATTTCACAGATAAACTATTATTTGAAGCAAATAATGTAGCATTCTTATGGAAAACATTTTTTATAATTCAAAGATGCTTGGACTTTTCCACATTCTAAAACCAGAATTTCCTTTGTGTAGATTGGGCAAGTACTTAGTATTATTTTAGATGAGTGTTTCTAGAAGTTACAATCGGTTGAACATACATCCTATACAGAAATTGCATGGAAAATGTTATCCTATCATATACATTGTCACTGTTAAATAACATACTTTACGAGTATAATGGTAGTGAAAAATAAGACTGATTCTTTATTGTCTCAAATCAGCTTTCTACAGTGGTGGAGGAGTGGGAAAGCGTTCAATAGCTAACATTTGGTAGGTGAGGGAACTGAAGTTCAGAGAGAACGGATTGTTTGCTCATGGGTATGAAAGATATTATGTAAAGTGACTGATTCCAGTGTGTATCTGTTTGACACTGAAGTCCATGACCCTAAAAGACTTACTTTAAAGACAGACAATTCAGCACTGGAAGGCACCGTGTTTTAACCACTTGGCAATATGTTCAAATGTAATAGGGCTGACCGGGTCAAGAATGGGGTCTAGAAGGCATTTATCTCTTTACAGCCTTATGTGCTTTATTGAATTCAAGTATTCCCTTCGATGTGCACAATACCAAGAGTGGCTTGTTGCAAGATTCCAGGGGCCTTCACATTGCATTCTATGTCACTTGGATTCCTAGGAGTATATCTGCGTCAGTGTCATTGACCTTATGAGAAGTACGCAAGAAGTTTAAAGATGCTTCCAATCTTTGCATACAGTTCTTCCACAAGCAAACAAACAACGTGGAGACCACAAAAGAATTAAAACAATTTATCATGAGTTAAACATGAATGTGCGAATGTGCAGACTTTCATTTATCCTTTTCTCTACTTGCTCTGCACATACATCCGTGTGTCATCACACTGGCTTCTACAATTGTTCGTCATCGCAGGCATGTTATAGCCTCTAAACTCATTCCTTCTGCCTGTGGGATTCCGTTAAAATGCTCTCCTTTTGTCTAGTCATTTTGGTGGAGACGTCATTAGGGAAGGAAGTGATATCTGATTTACCCAAAAGACTAGAAGACCTCATCCTTTCCAGGAGTGTCTGAATGTCAAGAAGAAATAAGATTTTAGTTTTGGAAATGCTTCCTAAGAAGAAGCTTGAACTTGATCTGGAAGCTTGAGTTCGATCTCAGAAGCAAGCTTGAACTTGATCTGGAAGCTTGAGTTCGATCTCAGAAGCAAAGGAGGCAAATGTTATTCTGGGAGTTGGGAAGAAATAGGGTGGCAAATCTCGTAAATGGAAGATAATAAATATTTTAGGCTTACAGGATATACTGTTTCTGCCACAACTACTCAATTCTGTTGTGTAGCTCAAAAGTGGCCAAAACGATACATAAATAAATGGTTGTGTGTTTGTTCCAATAAAACTTTATTTACAAAAACAGATGACTAGTTTACTGACTGTCATTTGTTGATCCCTGTTAAGATCTTTAAAACCATAAATGATCAGTGTTTTTATTTATTATTAATATCTTAATAGAATAGAAGTTGACAATAATAAAGAAATTAACTTAAGAAAATGAAGTCCATACCTTTCCTCTAAGTTAAATTCTCTGTGCCTCTCAACTCTTCCCAGGACCTAGAACCTGGCTGATGCAGAATGCCAGTTGGTCATTGTTTAATTATAGAATATTTCTATGTGGTGAATACTTTATATATATCATTTCGTTATGTCCTCACTTCACAATGAAAAGCTGAGTCTTGGTGATATTGGGTTAGTAACATGCCCAAGACTGCACAGCCGGTAAGAAACAGAGCTAGGTTTCCAACCCAAATCGTCTGAACCCTACCTTTAACCGCCCTTCCTCCAGGTCTCCACTGAGCTGATATTAAAGATACAGACTTCGCGTAGTAAATTTAGATGCCACCAGGAATATTTCTAGAATAATATGAGACAAAGTGACAAATGCCTAATCCTTAATTCCAAACATTAAAATAATCCACTCTCCAACCATGTCGAGAACACTGGCTGTGGCAACTTTGATTTCAGGGTTACTGATCGCTGAATCAGAGTCACCAGAAACTGCTCCATTCTCAGTGAGCACAGAATCCCAGTTAATCCTCTTTCATCCTCTTTAATAAATCTTGTTAGGACAACAGAAAATAGTAATAAAGTGAAAACTGCCAAAATTATGATGTGGTTCAAAAGGCATCTTTTATTTTGTTTTTCCATTAGATACTTAGCAAACATTTTAAACAGTCCTATTACACAAACAGCATTGCAAAATCATGAACACCCAGTTGTTTTCCTTACTGAAGTGATCTCATCTAGGACTTGAGTTGGTAACACAAAAATGTATTTTCCACTTTTTTTTTTGAAGAGTTTAAACACAAAGTTCTTACTATTTTATTCCTTTACACCTTAATTTTCTTTTTCATTTTCTTTTAACTACAAAATGCCGGGGCAAGGCAGAGAAACACAAAAATCCCAACCTCTTTGGTTTTCATGCTTCAAGTCTAGTGATGGGGAAGTATTTCTAAAACATGATAAACCCTAGTTTTCCCACAGGACTGAACAAGGGAAGGAGAATAGAGGACTTAGCAAGACAAGATTCCCAAAGTAAAGGATCAGGAACATAGAGACAGTCAGGCAGGCTGGATTCTATTTCAGCCCTGCCATTCACAGTGACTCTGACCTGCCTTATTTGTTAAGTTAAAATATTTTGGTTTTTAAAAGTGTTTCTTCAGGGGTGCCTGGGTAGCTCAGTTGGTTGAACGTCTGACTCTTGATTTCGGCTGGGGCATCAGGGTCGTGGGATTGAGCCCCATGTGGGGCTCCGTGATGAGTGTGGAGCCTGCTTGGGCTTCTCTCTCTCTCTCTCTCTCTCTCTCTCTCTATCCCTGCCTCGTTCCCCCCATCCCCCACCCATTCCTGCCTCTCTCTTTCTCTCGCTCTCTCTAAAATAAAATTTTTTTTTAATTTTTCATAAGCTCTACCTTCCATCATTTTGATCACTTTGATTATTCCAGGAGTCATGTACAGTTTTCCTGTATATCTTTTACAGTTTTGTGAGCAGCCGACATACCCAAAGGACATTGGTATTGGCTACCAGCAACACTGGCTAATGTTGATGAGGCACATGACCCTCTTACCTTAAGAGCATGCACTTAGAATATCGTGGGCTGTTTTGTTTTCATTTTGATTAGATGCTCTGCTTTCTTATTACCCTAATGTGGACTTCATCAATTTTTTTTATGGTATTGTCTTTAAAAACGAATTGGAAGTTTATTTTCCAATCTAGATATCAATGCATCTCCAGTTAAGTGTTAAAACTATGTTCTCCTGACTTATGGGTTGCCTTTTCTTTAATTTTGGTGTATTTTTCACGAACGGTTTTGTGCTTTTTGTGTTTAAAATATCCTTTCTTATTCCAATGTTACAATATTTTCCTGTGCCACTTTGAAAATTTTCATAGATTTATCTTTTTAATTTAGGTCTTGAATCCGCTTAAGATTGATTTTGTGTATGCTGAAAAGCAGTGATCCATTTTTTTTTTCCATTAGTATGATCAATTGTTCTGACCAAGTATTAAAAAGTAGTCTCTTTCCCCAGTGATCTGTATGACAGTTTTTCTTATACTAAATTTATATGAGTTAACCTATGCCGATACCACAAAATATTAATTAACTTAGTCTAATTAGGTTTATTATATGCATATTATGTTTTGATATCCGGTAGGGTGAATCTCCTCAGCTAGTTCTTCGTATTTAGGAGTTTCTTGATTATTGAGTTTTTATTCTTCCATAAAAATTTAAGATTAATGTTCAAAAATAATTTTTAGAAGTATAATTATAATTACATTGAATCTATAGATCAATTTGAAGAAGGTTGTGGAATTTGCAACATCTAATAATCTTCAATAATAATATGAATAATGTTCATATTCATGGTAAATATTTCCACTTACTAATGTCTATTAAAGGTTTTCAAGAAGTTTCACAATTATTTGCATATCTTTTATTGAAATTATACTTAGATATTATATGTTTAAGAGTAAATTTTTGTATCTTTTGGTAAATTGTATTTTTCGAATGTTTGCTGGTTAATTCAAATACAATTGATTTTTCCTATTAAATTTGTCCCATCCACATTCACCAAACTTTGTTAATAATTCTAATTATTTTTCTGTGGATTTCTTTGATGTTCCTAGTAAACAATCATGTCAGTTACAAATAATAATTTTGGTTTTTCCTTTTCTATTTTTTAAAATCTTTGTTTCTTTTTCTTTCCTTAATGATTTTATTTGGCTGATGTAGTGATGGTGGATATTATTTCTGATCTTCAAGGGAATTATTTTAATGATTTACATTAAGTATGATGATTGATATAGATTTTTCACTGATACACTTGCTAAGTCTTAGAAAGTTGCCTTCTGTTCAGAGTTCTCTAAACATGCATGGTAAAAAACCATGAATGGATTTGAATTTAATGAACATGTTTTCTGAACTGTTGAAATGTTTGTTTGTTTTTAATTTTTTTTAATGTTTATTTTTGTGAGACAGAGCATGAACAGGGGAGGAGCAGAGAGAGAGAGAGAGAGAGAGAGACAGAATCAAACCAGGCTCCAGGCCCTAGAGCTGTCAGCACAGAGCAGAACCCGGCTCTCCAACTCATGAATCACAAGATCATGACCTGAGCCGAAGTTGGAAGCTTAACCGACTGAGCCATCCAGGTGCCCTGAACTGTTGAAATGATTATATTGTCATATTCTTCTAATATGTTAATGTGGGTAATTTACCAATTGATCATTAATCAATTTTCTAATATTAAAACAACCTTCATTCCAATTTATTTACCTAATTTTGTTCTGCAAATATTTTGTTCAGGTTTTTGCATCTATGTTTTATGAGTGAAAATGGTTTTATGAGTGAGAACATTTTTACCTTTATTGTAAAGCCCTTATTTGTTTTTATATCAAACTTGGGCCAGACTTTTTTAAAAAAATGGATTTGGAAATAGTTGCCACCCTTTCTATGTTTTTAATATTTTCTACAATTCTTAAGACAATTATGGTAGTGTATACCGAGAAAACCGTCTGAGTCTATGTTTCTTTTGTGTGTGGAATTACTTCAGTGGTTACAGGGTTTCTTATTGGGGTTTTCTATTCTTTTTGAGTTAATAAAAAATCCTTAAAATTTTACAATTTTTAGAATTTTTTTCCCAGTTTGTTTACATTTTAAATTTATTGGTATAAAATTCTTCATAATAAGCCTTTTGTTATCTCTTTAATCTCTTAGCATCTGTAGTTAGATACCTTTTTATTTCTGTTGATGCTTATTTTGTTTTTTTATTTTCTTTTCCTTCATCAGTCTCGCTAGAGGTTTCTCATAGAACCAATTCTGGGCTTTCTTGATCCTCTCTATTATATATTACTGGTCTATATTACTGACTTTACCTTTATTATTTCCCCACTTTTATATATTTTGGGGCTTATTCTACTATCTTTTTTTTTTTCATCAATCAGGTAATTCATTTAACAGTTTTCAACTTTTCTTCTTCTCTAATGGAAATGTTTGAGGCTATAAATGTCCCTCCAACAATTAAATTAGAATTTATCTCTCAATATTTGGTATTTTTTGTTCATTTTTAATGTAGTCTATACATATTCTCCTTTTCATCATTTCTTCTTTGCCCATGAGGTGTTTAGTTATTTTTTCCCTCTTTTTTTAAATATTATTTTTCTCAACTCAGAGAATTGATATCTCAAACAATTATGGAAATTTTGCCATTTAATCTGATCATTGACTAACATTTATTCTTTCTGTTACAACTAATTCTTACATGTAATTGATTTTTAATTGGATTCTGGCAAATAATGTAATATGAAATATACAAATCTTTTGATATTTGTTAGGGTTTGTTGATGGCCCAGGACATGTTGATTATTTGTGTGCTGAAAAGCATATGTTCTATTTAATTGTTAAGTATAATGTATACATATCTTTAAATAAAGTTTTTTTATTATACTCTTTAATAGTACATGCAAGCAATACTATGGCACTATTAAAATCTGAAATATTTTCCACAAATGATATTTTGTTCTTTCAATTACTGAAAGAAGTGTTTGAAATATCCCACAATGATGGTTGGTTTCTCAAATCTCATTTCTGTGAACTTTTGCTTTAAATATTTGGTGTTACGTTATTATAAAAGTTACACATAAAAAGTTTAGAATAGCAATATTCCTTATAAATTAAATATTTGTCATACAAGTATGTGTGTCCTTGTATTGTTTCATGCCTTAAAATCTAACTGGTATTGTGTTAAAGTTGCTTCAAGTGTTCTTTTTTTAGAATTTACTTTTGCAGTCTTTCCTCATGTTTTAAAGAATGTTTGAAAGTGAAACATAAAATAGATATAGTGTGGAAATATATATTCTTTAAGCATTATTCTTACAGCTGTCTTTTCTACCTTTTTCACCAACTTTATTGAGATATAATTGAAAAATAAAAGTGTATATATTAAGATGTGTAATGTGATGATTCAATATACATATACATTGTCCAATTGTCACCACAATTAAATTAATTAACACATTCATCACCCTATGTTGTTACCATTAGAACATTTTTTTTTTCTTATAGCTGTCTTTGATTTTCCTTCTCTTTTGCTTTTAAAATCCAGTTTGGGGGCATCTGGGTGGCTCAGTTTGTTGAGCATCCCACTTTGACTTGGGCTCAAGTTGTGATCTTACCCTTCCTGAGCCCAAGCCCCCTGTGGGGCTTTGCTGTCGTCAGCTCTGGGCTCCCTGTTGTCCTGTCTCCCTCTCTGTCTGCCCCTCCCCCACTTATGTGCACGCACTCTCGCTCTCTCTCTCTCTGTCTTTCTCTTTCTGTCAAAAATAAATAAAACATTAAAAAAATTACAAAAAGTAAAATAAAATCCAGTTTGAAAATTTTACCTTTCAGTAGAAGAACTAATGCAAATACAACTATTGTGATTACTGACATAATTGAATTTTTTTTTCACCATTTTTACTTTTTGAGCTTTGTATCTGCCCTAATTTTTATTTTTATTTTATTTTCTCCTTATTTGCCTTCTTTTGGATTCTTTTTCTCTTTATTACTTCTTATCCTTCTAGTAGCATGAAAGTTTAATAGTTTATTTTTATTCCTTTCAGGGTTGTATTATAAAACTTAACATGCATATTTTAAAAAGTTGAGTATTAATAATTTTACCCTATTCCTGGACTCTCATTACTCCCTTTATTTTACATTCTACTCTTGTCCATATTTTAATTCAATTTTTTAATTCATTAAATCAGCCATTAATGTTATGTTTTACACAGATATTTTTAACTTAAAATAGTTACCATTGATCACCAGTCCCTTATGCAGTTCAGGCCATTTACCTGGAATCACATTTGTTTTCCTAGAGTCATCCTTAAAGTTTCCTTTAGTAAGAATCTCTTGGTGTCCAATTGTCTCCGTTTATTTTTCCTCAAGTGGTATTATTTTGCTCTCTGTATTGAAAGGTAATTTAACTGCTTGATTGACAACTGATTTCTCTCAGTTCTTTGAAGATTACGTGGTCTTCTGGTTTTGATAGTTGTTGAGGAGACAGATATCACTCTGCGTATCATTTCTCTGTACGTAATTTGCCTTTACCTCTGGTAGCTCTTAAGACCCTTTCCTTGTCTTTGGTGCTTTGAGGTTTGCCATGATGAGTGTAGGTATGGTTTTAACTGTGCCCGGCTTTCTGAATCTGAGCATTGCTGTCTTGACAATTTGGGAAACATCTGTGTCATTATCTTTTCATTATCACCTTTCTCCCATTGTTTCTCTTCTGTCTTTATTTTATCTTTCATGTCTTTTTAATCTGCATTTTGTTTATGTCACATTCTAAACAATTTCTTCAGATTTATCTTTGAGTTTACTAATTCTCCTTTTGCAACAGTGTAATCTGCTTTTAATACAAGAGCCAATTTAAATTTTTTTCAGTTATACTTTTGTTTCTAAAAGTTCTTTTTTTTAAAGAAATCTTAAACTTCTTTCAGTTGTCTTTTTAAAAAAAATTTAATGTTTATTTATTTTTGAGAGAAAGACAAAGTATGAGTGGGGAGGGACAGAGAGAGAGAGAGACAGAGAATCAGAAGCAGGCTCTAGGCTCTGAGCTGTCAGCACAAAGCCTGATCAGGGGCTTGAACCCACGGACCGCAAGATCACAACTTGAGCTGAAGTCAGACGCTTAACCAACTGAGCCACCCAGGTGCCCCTGTTTTTAAAAGTTCTGATTAGTTCTTTTCCAAAAATGCTTTTTTCCAGTTTCTGGGTTCTTGTTCTAGTTTTTAGTTTTATGCTTGTATATATTTTCAGTGTCTTCTTTTTATTTATTTAAACATAGTAGATCCTATTATTTTATATTTGTACCTGATTATTCCAGTATAAGGAATGTCTGAAATCTGTCCCTTCAGTCTTTTGTTTCTGTTGCTTCATTAGATATTTTGTAATATTTTACTGTACACTCATGTGTTTTGAGAATTTATCTGTGGGAATTACTACTTTGGCTGAAATTGAGTTTTTCCTAAGAAGATTGTATTTATTTATACTAGGTATCTGAAAACACTTTTGGTTCAAGACCAATTTAAAATAAGTTTTCTAGGGTGCCTGTGTGGCTCAGTGGGTTAAGCATCCAACTCTTGATTTTGGCTCAGGTCATGATCTCAGGGTGGAGACTGAACCCTGAGTCAGCCTCCCCACTGGGCATGGATCCTTCTTGGGATTTTCTTTCTCTCATGCTCTGCCCCACTGGTGCTCTGTCTCTCTCTGTCTCAAAAATTAGATAAAATAAAATAATAAAATAAAATAAAACAAAATAAAATAAAATAATTAAAAAACAAATGCATAAAATAAAATAAAATATGTTTTCAATTTGAGACTTTGAAAACCTGCTAGTAAATTCTGGCCAAACCCAGGTGAGTCCTAATTTATTATTCTTAATTATCAGTATATTTTTTTCCTTTTACCCCAACAAGATAGACATGTTTTTTGAGATATATTTCAGTCCTTAGTTTTATTTTTTTAAAGTTTTTATATCTATGTATTTATTTAAGTAATCTCTATTTAAGTAATTTCTATTAAGTAAACCCAATGTGGGGCTCAAACTCACAACCCTGGGATCTAGAGTTGCATGTTCTTCCAACTAAGCCAGTCAGGTGCCCCTGTCCTTAGTTTTATTTTGGATTTTCTTTACACTAAGGGCATAACTCTTTGCATTCTCCACTTTAGTTAGGTGTTTCTGTTAGCTTTCCTGTCCTGGGAAATCTGTAGATTTTGTTTTCTTAGCCTCTCAACATGATGAAAGCTGACTGAAGAACTCCAAGTTTTGGTGAATGCCCTCAGGTTAGAAACCTTCTTTGGTGCTAGCTTACCTCCCAGATTCCCTCTATTACCTCATTTTAGTCCTCTTACACTCCCTTCCCTTTTGTAGGCATGACAATAAATTCAAACTATTTTAAAAATATTTACCACAAACAGCACTTAAGAAAGAAAGAAAGAAAAAAAAAAGCAAGAAAATAAAAGGCAAATGCTAGAGGCAAATATCTGTTTCAAAGAAGAATTTAACTACCCAGAGGAGAGAAATGATGAAGTATCAAAGGAAAATTTGGTTGTTACTATGAATATTTCTGTGAAATATCAAGTAGCAGTGTTCTGTAATCTGTCCTATTTCACAGTGGAGGATTATTCCTTATGCGTGGCATTGATCTGCTTTTGGTAGCATTGTTTTCTCCACCCACAGGACTCACATAGTTTGTCCATCAGTGCCCTATTATCTTGTGCCTGGAACACATCTCCCAGAGCCTACTAAGCCTGTGGTCCTTTCTCCCCTGTCAGTCCTGTACTGTTGGATCGACCAGTAGAAAAAGGATGGGGGGGGTGGGGTGGTGGTAGAATTGGAGATACTAATAGGGAGGAGAAAACAAGTCCCACGGAAGTTTTAAGCCTCTATACTAATTATTTAATCATAAACTTCCTCCCTACCACCCCTCCTCCCTGACTCATTCTATATTCTCTTTGACCTGTAGTTACAAGGATTATCTCTTGTCCAAGTCTCAATCTGAGTTCATTTTAGCCGCTCTAATCCAACCAGAAAAACACATGTTGTTTTTAAATTTTATTAAAAAAAATTTTTTTAAGTAGTCTCTATACCCAACGTGGGATTGACTCACGCCCCTGAGATCAAGAGTGAGATGCTCTACTGACTGAGACAGCCAGGCACCCCTCATATATGCTGTTTTTAAAAGCTAACACATTTTGTTTCTGTTTCCTTATGATGTCTTATAATTTTTATAGTTGCACAGATCTATGCTGCAACAGGAAATGAACAGAGTTATTTGTACTGATTGATATTCCCTGCCTACTTCCTTCCTATTTTTAGTTTTATTTATACAGGATGCATAATGTTTAATAAATAAATGAGCCATATTTATTGTTAACAATTTCTAAAGATTTTAACTATCAATTTTAAGTCTTTTGCTGACAAGGTTTTCAGGAACTCCAATTCTCCATATGGCTGGAATTGGAAGCCCCCACTAAGTTTTTCTCACAATAATAAGATCGATCACTTCAAAGAAGTGACTTCCTCAAATGCAGTTTTGATGAACACCATGGCACAGTTATAAGGAACCTAGCAGTTGCCAAATAACAGACATTATTCCTGAAAACACTGACTCAGAGAATTTAACCTGGTAGATAGTTGGCAATTCATTAGGACTTAGAAAAGCCTTCGATAAATCTAGTCCTATGGGAGCCTCACTATATTTCTGAAGTTCCCTTCCCATCGGAAACAAAAATACTCTGAAACCAGTTGTGAGCCCAAAGGATGCAGAACAGTCTAATGACAAACAGTAGGATAAGAAGCAGCGATTTGACCCCCACTGGGTGTTTTTGGGCATAGTCTCACACGGGAAAGTTGAAATTAGTTTGCCTTGATTTCTCCATTTGTAACAGAGACTTGTTACAAGAAGCAAGCAAAAGAATAGATAAAAAAAGCTCTTTTGAAAGAAAAAAAGTGCTTCCAACATATGAAATAACACCAAACTCATAAGAAATATTAACCGGGTCTCTTAAGACTATTTTTTCCCCCTTGGTTTTATTGACCTTGTGACTCTTTAAACCAGTGCAGCTGCCTGAGGAATTCAAATAGCGTTAGGGTGACTTTGGACACTCACCCAGGGCATCAACCCCTCATCAGTGGCCTGACGAGCTTCAAATCATCCTTGCTGTTCTAGTGCCCTTCCTGGTGAACTGGGAGTGTTAGGCCAAATAAGTTTTAAGAGTTAATTTTCAAAAGTGGTAAGAACAAAGTAATGATTACTATTTATTCTACAAACAGAATAATTTCATTTTAATGTCCTTTGTTCTCGATTCCTTTCTCATGATCATCCAAGATGCTTCTCGAACAAGCACAACATAACAAGAACATTTCCAGGGCACTTCCCAGAAGGTGCTCTAATATTACAACGTCACTCAAAGATTCTAGATTTTGGTTAAAAAGGAGTTCCCAGAAAAACTGTGGTTTGCACAGCAAAAACATTCAACTTGCCAATAGTCTTGTTTTTATTTAGTTACTGTGTACACAGATATAGAAAGAGGTAGAAAGAACATGGTGCTGAGGAAGGGGATGCCTTCCCAATAGTGAGGAAATTGCCAATAATTCACAAAGGTGGAGCCTTAAAAAGTTGAAAAGGTCACTTTCCCAGCTGTGACAACAGTAAGCATTTGTTTTATACAAAAGTTATGCTCAGTGTTATCTGTTATATATTATCTGTATAAATCATTTTGACTCATGTTACTTCTTAAATAAAATTATCTACTTTACAGTTGCTTCCTATTCCTATGTCATCAATATTTATTGCTTTTTCTTAAGTTAAAGCTCTAGTGTAGTTTTAACATACTATTTTTGAAACTACAATTTTTGCTTGCAACATTCTGATGTCGTATGTGAATTGTAAGGGAAAGTCAAAGGTTTTATGAAGCCAGAGTTTAGGAATAGGAGAATTCAATTCTTCTGTGGATAAAATAGAAATAGAAGCTTTCCAAAGCTTCTATAGTTATTGTTAAGGTATTAAAATATTAATTCAGTTATGAGTTCATTTTAAATTCATAAAAGTAAGCATGATGCAAATTTAACAGTTAAAAAGGCTTAAGAATTATTATGTCTGATAACAGTGACTTACTGTGAAATACAGCATCCCTATCATATGATGGTGTCTATACAGAGGTCTTTATTAATTGAGAAAAGTTTCTGATTTTTTTTTTTGCGGTCAAATAATTCTTTTTAAAAAGAATGCTATATATGCAGACTTATCTTAAAACCAAGAGTGGAACTGGAAAAGAAGAAAACCGAAGGGTAGCTATTCTATAGTACTCATTTTCTCCGGATGTGAGTCTGTAAATTGTTTCTAATACCTCATAAATGAAAATGAAACATATGTCACAAAGGACACTTGACCACAATAGTGTACAATAAAGGCAAATCAAAAAACACATTTTTCTTTCTCGAAGTAGCAAGGTATGGCCAAAATTGCTTCTTTTAGAAAAGACTAATAGAAATGGAGTATTCTCTTCAAATGTTGTAAGATTAAAAACTCTCAAGTGATATTCTGTTATCCATACCATTTGTCTACTGCTCCTAATTCTTCATTTTCTCTTTGTCAGGCGAGCTGTTCCCTTGAACTTGACTGTGAATAGTATTCCTCCTGCATAGAATTCTAACCGCGTGCCACATTCTCGAGCATGCTCTGACATTTTTGGAAGTGCTTTCTGATCCATCAAGACTTTGAGTAGGTTTAATGAGGGTTATTGGTTAAATACTCATTTTTATGTTTGTTTCTTATCTGTCTACAACAGATCATTCACAACATGTTATTCATTAGACCGCAAGTGAAAATCATGTGACTTCTGGCATGATTAATTTTAGTCTACATGCTATGTCTTTTAAAGAGTATAAATCAAGTGGTATGCTTCAAATAATTCCTTTGATTTTTTTTCTTTCTCATCTTTTTATACCTTAGGCTTCCTTTCAAGCATGCTATGAATAGGTGAAAAATGGGGCCAAGTATTAATAACATAATAAAGTCATACTATTGATAATTAAGTAATACTATTATTATTATAGTTCTTTGTTTCCATTGTGTTCTCAAATCTTCTGCCTTTTGTAAGTAGTTTCTGTCACAAAGTTTAAAAAAAAGTACCTGTGTCTATGAATGTAGATATATGTGTCTGAGAAAGAAATGAAGAGAATACTAGTACGATTTAAAAACCTGTTCTCCGATCTAGATCAGTGAGACATCTTTATAAAAAATGAGAAGAAAAATGAGATAAAAAATGAGAAGAAAAAAATCCATTACAGTGTCTTGTTGGGGCCATTATTTATCTGTTGAAAATGAGGAATTATTTGGATCATAGAATCTGTCTGATCCTTTTGCATCTTCCTTTGCCCAAGAATTTATTCAGTTTCTGTTGTTCTTCGCACAACTTGCACGTGCAACTCGAGATTACTTTCCCTGATGAAAATCACCAGAAGAGAGAAATCTGGAGTACTGATTATGTACTACCATCCAAACCTAAATCTAACAAAGGGGATTGCTTCTGTTGGTTTTATTTGCTCCAGGTCAGTTTGTGGGGGCGGGCCAAATAGAAATGAAATATTTATTGCTGATGAAAATAAAGCGTTTATCTGAAAAAAAAAAAAAAAAGAGGCAAATGGAAGACCTAACAGAGGCATTATATATCAAATAGCTGCACTATCAGACCATGTTACACTGCCCCATGCTGCGGTCAGCAAGAAGATAAGGTCCCCGCCGTCTGTTCTCTGGAGGTCCTGAGTTTAAATCTCAATGGGAGATGGCTGCAGAATGCCAGGGCACACGGAAAGTACTTTGTAAATGTTGCTTTCTTTATGCCGAAGCAATAATGATTCTTACATACATTTGTTTATAAAAAGGATAACATCCCACCCACACACTAATTTTAAACAATAGCAAGTCGAGATCCATTTTAGCTTAGCTTATATGTTTCAATCTCAGCTAACACTCTTTGGGACGTACTATATACATAGAAGAAAAGGTGTCAATGATTATACCTGCACTGTTTAGTTTGTCTAACCGTTAATGCTTTTGGATTCCAATGTTGTTTAAATTCCAGTTGGAGGATGCAATTTTAAAGTATTTAAAAGAGCCATCAAGTGAAACCCTACAGTTCTTCCTAATGGATGGCAATGTAGTAAGTGAAGAGTTCGCAATTAGGTTGAGGTTGCTTGAGTTATTAACACAGAACGAAACAAACTTACTCTTAAATGTGTGTTTGTGTATTTGGAAATAACCTGACAAATGTTGGCATCTGGTGCTTAGACTGGATTGTAATATAGGTGCAGGTAACTTGCAATGGTTGTTATAATACTCAAGAGGAGAGGGCTCATATGTCTCTCTCTGGGGTTTCTGCATTATGTCCATTTCAATTTCCTATGTCTCCGAGTCTCCTGTTTATATTTCCTGGTCTCAGCATTTATGTCTCAAATGATCTTCAATCCTGGAAGCTTTTGCAGAAAATACAACATCTTTTTTTTTCCTCAAAATAAATGTCCTCAAAATGCAAAAGCTTCTCCTCCACTTCCTCTCCTTTCACTGCTCACTCCACCCATGTATGTCTTTCTCTCTCACCTCCGTGCTACTAGTAGTCATTTCATAATGAATAATAGCATTATGTGCAAGGAATCACAGTGGGTCTCTTAAAGGAAGGATTTCTTGTCTGTACAATCCAACACATAATTCAGCGCCCTACATAAGGACTCTAAAGGAAAATTTTGATCTTTCCTTTCTTCTGGACACTGTAGCCCAAACAACCTTGATAGTTCCATAGTATGTTACTCTTTGGTCAAAGCCTTCCTTCCTCATTCCTTACAAGCGTGGACATTCAAAGCCCTCCACAATCTGGCTTCCCCCGTCTCTTCCAGGCTTGTTTCTAACTGCATGCACTACACTCCTGCCAACCACGCATCATTACCGTAACAAGTCATGCCTTTTCCTGCCTTTGTGTTTTTGTTCAAATTTGTTCTTCCTAGAACATTCTTGGGACCTTTCTAACAGTTCTGTTAATTGATTTTTCAAGGTGTAGGCAAACACCACTTCATTCATGATCTTCCAGCTACCACCAGTGAGAAATAACTTCTCCCTTCTCAGTATTTTGTAACTGTTTTTTTTTTTAATTTTCTTATTTAAAGCACTTTTTTTAATGCTTATTTATTTTTAGAGAGACAGAGAGCACGTGAGTTGGGGAAGCACACCTCCGGAGAGAGGGAGAGTGAGAATCTGAAGCAGACTCCACCCGAAGTGCAGAGCTGGACCTGGGACCTGAGCGCACAACCATGAGATCATGACCTGAGCTGAAATCAAGAGCCGGACGCTTAACGGATGAAGCCAGCAGGCGCCCTTGCAACTATTTTTTAGCAATTACTTTATTTTCAGTGATGTTAAACCATAATAACCAATTGCATAAGGCAAGAGTTACGTCATTCATCTTGGCAAATGCTTTCTCCATGTGATATTGCGTACTCCTTGATAGAAAGTACTTGATAATCATTGAACCGCATTTGCTACAGATCAAATAGGTGTTGCTTGTGAAAACCGAATGCTAAAGGTATGTAGAGCAGTTCTGATTCTCTTGTCTTGGTTTTCATTCACACGTTCATCTAACAAATATTTATCGAACACCTGCCTGACACTTTGTAAAGCACTGTAGGTATAAGAATTGACAAAACAGTCTTGGTTCCTGCTCTCACAGACCACCACTCTCTGGACTTACCGGTTTTATGGGATTTCAATTTCTTTATCTGCAAAATGAAAGGCTTAGGTTATGCAATCTCAGAGGCTTCTTCCAATTTTAAAATTATGAAGACTCCTAAGCAAAACACACTTTGCAAGAATATCCTTATTAGGAAGACACGAACTAACTTATTATGCATTCTATGTATATATTTATAAATAAAACACACACACACACATGTTTTCTTTATAATATGTCACAAAAATATGATTGTCATAAACAATTGAATATGGGGGGTAGAAAATGAATTGTCACTTGTTAATTAGGTAATGTAGTCAAAGAAGTTATCAGATATAACCTCCATCTTTTTATTTAGTTTTTATTTATTTATTTTTTAATGTTTATTTATTTTTGAGAGCGAGAGAGAGAAAGACAGAGAGCACATACATGCTCGAGTGAGCAGGGGAAGAGCAGGGAGAGAGGGGGACAGGATCCAAGGTAGGCGCTGAGCTGACAGCAGAGAGCAGATGCGGGGCTCGAACTCATGAAGCGTGAGATCATGATCTAAGCCAAAGTCAGGAACTCAACCTACTGAGCCACCCAGGCACCCCTATACTCCATATTTTTTAGATTTTGGATGAAAATATTTTTCTTCCTCCTTATAAGAATCAAAAATTAGGATGATATTAGAAGATATGGGAATTTGTATGTTGTATATACTTTTTGTCAGATGGAGGTAATCTTTCTACATAACAACTTCATCATTATATTAAAATTCCCCTTTACTAATATGTATTTTACAAGTAACGCTTGGAATGTTTCCAGTAGAAAATATGGTGATGTTCTTGGTATAATGAGGTCCGGTTGAATTAGTTCTTACATTACTTATTTTAAGTAGAAATTATGTATGTTATCGAGTCTGCAATCTGAGGAAACTTTGTGAATTTTCTTCAGACACTCGTTTACAGTAGACTGTCTCCCATGAACCCTTGAACATGGCTAGAAATAGCCCTGCAGCTATGAGATTTTCTTTCACCAGTTAAATGTTGTATAATATAATGACAGTTAATCCTTTTAAATCCTTCAAAGCATTTTAAAATAAAAAGGCACAGTATATTTCCAGCTATGTACTAATGCTGATTATCCCTGTTGTTTAAAAACCTTTAGAAAACTCCAGTATATGAGAAATGAATAAAAATATTCCGTATTCTTTGAGCAAAGAAAGATGCAGAGCTAAGGTCCAGAAATGTGATATCCTGATTGTTTGATTGAAGGCTGTCTTTTCAGATGTCTTATATGTGCTTTCGGTTGGAGAATCTGGATCTAGCACATTCTCAATGAAAGTGGGGTAAAGAGGGGAGAATTGAAAAGTAGAAAGGGTAAAGTGGAAGAATTGCTTAAAATCAAAATAATACCAACATAATAATTACACTGTTATCACTTAAATAGAACCTTTATTCTATTCTGAGAAATTATCAGACTGAGTTTATGAAGTGAATACATGTTTACACAGATGTGAAACTGCTGTCTAGGCTCATTATCCCATCATGATTCAGTTAAGTCATACTCTCAAAGGAGAGTGATTTGTTATATTTGTGAACAGGTGGCAGCTTCATCTACTCAGCGACCAATTATGTAAAGCAGCATGAAAAGAGCCAGGGTGCCAAGGCTGGCAGAGAGAGAGAGAGAGAGAGAGAGAGAGAGGGAGGGAGAGAAAATCTGTCACATGTTACAAAAACAATAATCATTTGATTTTTGAATGAGGAATTTTTTTCTTAAGTGAAATAACTCCCTATATAAATGTCTATCATTGTAACATCCATCTGAGTATCTAGTAGTGATTCTATTAGTGCAGGTAAGAAGAAAAACTTACCACCATTATATTTCAATGGTATTTTGCTCTAGGATAGTCTGCTGGAACTCATTTCCAAGAGAACTGACCCTTAAAAGACAGACTATCTGTTAAAATTTGAAAAATACTGACAGATCAGTTTGCAACTACAAGAATCCTGGCTGCAGGGTTAAAACATTGCCTATCAGAGCTATTGTTCACATGCAAATGTATCTATTAAGTACAGATTTTCTTATTGAATTAACTAGTCATCTCCTGAAAATGTGTAAAGAGGGTCCCTAGAGAAATGGGGGACAAGTTTGGTTAATTTTGAAGAAAGTCAAATGATCAGAGAAGTTTCTGGAGACTGAAAGTTTCTAGAAACCAGGAACAGCATGAATGAATGGGACCCTAAGAGGGTGAGCTGACTGGGGAAAGACACAGAGCCAGCTCTTTCTCAGTCGCCAATGACTAGAACTACCCACAATTTACAAACTGCCTTTCTCCAATACTTCTTGGTGAAAGCCTTTTATACTAAAGCTTGTGAGTTTTGGTGGGTGATTAATTTATCTGATGACTTAATGAAAATACCCACAAGCCCAAAGATGAGTTGAAGAAAAGTTATTATTCCTTAAGCTTGGAAATGACTTAGGTGATGATTAACAAGTGAAAAATGTAAAGGTGTTTAGACTATTGAACTTTAACCCTACTTTTCATTTTTTATATGGTAAAGCTTGCCTTCAGAAAGTGAAAACTAATAATCAAAGCCACTGTATTTGTTGTGAGCATTGGGAAAATAATGAAGTCTCTTTGCTTCAAAATAAATATTTTCTTTTCAAAAATGCTTGAGATTCAAATTCTCTGCTAAAAATATTGATTTAGTAGAATCAGCATCACTAGATTTGGGCCAATCAGACACAAACATGTAGGATATTTAAAATTTATTGGGAACCATTCTAACTGAACTCATCTTGGCTTTACCTTGTTGCTGTATGTCATAATGGATTTCTTAGGTTTGGGAAAAAATTGAGTTTCTAATGAAAACTTCCTTGAGAAATGATGATTTCAAGTCTCTGATGGCATGTGGTTTCTTTTGGCATTTGGGGATGATACAGTTAAAAATGGGAATAAGTATTCAGTTGTGTCTATCTGAATACGTAAGTTGCCTGAGAGGTCTTCAGTGGAATCTGCCTTAACTGAATGTTTTGTATAACACTTGATGTTGAATAGTTCATTAATGTCTTATGTAAATTTAGGCTTAAGCTAATAAGCAGTCAGTAAAATTTCCTTTACTGTATAGATGTTTACACATAATTTAGTGTATAGGCTACATTCATGTTTAATTTTAATGAATCAAAATTTCTATCTGTATTTAGTTTAGATTTAGATAAATTTTTCTAACTTCCATTATCTTACATTTGTGTCTGCTTTTCTAAGGAGCTTACTTGAGTCTTTGGGTTTAGCTATTTCTGCCTGATTTGGGATAAAGATCTGTTAGAGATATAGGAAAAGAGAAATGTACAACATTGAGAATTTCTATGGGAATGGAATATTCCTCACTTTTATAAATCAGATTAGTCAGATATGAATTATTAAAATAGTCCTTTTAATCTGTCTGCAAGGTTAGTTGGAGAGAAAATCAAGCTGTAAATCTTTGGGGTTTTCAGTACCTCTTAATTCAGTATTATTTGTGAATTTGTAAATTTTTGACTAGATTTAAATAAAATCAGGCAATTCTGATCCCTCTGGCACACATAATAATCCTTTCATGTTTCATTACCGACCCCCAAGTTTTATCCTGTTTTTTAAGGATAAAACTTCACTCTGGTTTTATCCCATCACTGCTGGTCTATATAATTTGCTTCCATTTTTTTTTTCAAGTCTCTTTATCTTTCCATTTCAAATAATTAAATTTTAGTTACTTATATTTGCCAGTCTCCAATCTACCAGTTTATTAATTTGTGACCATTCATTTGAAGTCTATCCATGGTAGAAAACTATTCTAAAGATCATTCTTTTTTTTTTTTAACATTTATTTATTTTGGAGAGAGAGAAAGAAAGAGAGAAAGGAGTGTGAGCAGCAGAGGGGCAGAGAGAGATGGAGACACAGAATCCAAAGCAGGTTCCAGGCTGTTAGCTGTCAGGACAGAGCTCGATGCGTGGTTCCAACTGTCTGGTGGGGAGGTCATGACCTGAGCCGAAATCAGATGCTTAGCCGACTGAGGCACCCAGGTGCCCGGAAAACTATTCTAAATGTGGGGAGAAAAGTAACAAATACCTGTCAGAAATACTTTGTGTCTGTAACAGCAGAGCAAAAGACTCATGCTCCTGTAGAGTATTATTTAAAGTGATTGTGAGTGGTAAAGTATTTTTTCCAAGTATTTTAAGAGTCTATAAACTAACTTTTCTTTTGCACATTCATGTGTGGGAATGAGCAGAGTGTATAAAGGGAAAAGGAGAAGGGGAAACCTTATAGGTGCAAATATCTTTCCTGAATCTGTCTGATCCACTGAACTGGTTTAATGTCTCCGGAACTATAGCCAAGGCCCGTACAGTTTGGCTGAGGTTTCTAGTTGGATCTCCTTTTTTTGTATAAATACAGAAAATGGTAACCAGCATATATTAATAAATGAAAGATTTTACTATGCCTTGCACACACTTTCAGGATTGATAAGGCAGTATTTCATATGTTAATGTTGTTTATCTCAAGTAAAATTTACATATACACAAGTGACATTTTCCTATCATTCCCTAAATGAAAAGGATTTCTTTCTTAATATCGTGATTCCTTTTCCCTATAAGAATTAATTGCATGGACAGCCTGTGAGAAACTTTGTTACTTATTACACATGAGTGGAATTTAAAAGGACATAAACGACAGGATTTTATATCAAGAATAAAAGACAATTTCCACATGGGAAAACAACATTTTGAGAAATCCCAGTTATCAGAGAACCTGTAATCTAATCAGCCATCAATGTCTATAAATTCAGTAACTAAATCTATCTAGAAAGCAGGTAGTATTTAAAATAACATTATCTTGTGTTGAAAGATTATGTTAAAATAACATTCTTGATGGCACCCAGGATCTTTCAGCACATGGTGATCTCATAAAGATGTGGACTGTACTCATTTTCTTATTCAGCCTCATCTGTAAGCTGCCTTCTGAGCAGATCAGGGTAACTGAGCTCCTTTATCAGTTCATTTCTCATGATTATTTCTCTCTATAGATTCAGGAAAGCGCATATTCCCAATGTTTTACTTTCCACAATTTATTCCTAATCTCCTCTCCAACTTTCCATTTTTCTTTTCCAAAGCAGCAAAAATCTCTAGTATTGAGATATGTATATACATATGTGTGTGATCTCACACACACACACACACACACACACCCCACTCTAAAATTTTTCTACTCAATGTTTTTTGTGTGTATATATCTCTTGCTCATTTTTTCAATGGATGTCTAAAACTTTCATGAAAGACAAAAGCTGATTTAAGAACTTACTATTTACTACACACTAGAATTCATCTTATAATGAAAGTCACTTTCAGTTCATTTAAATGAGACAATTCCTTTAGTCACTCTGGAGAGGATATACTATCATGGATGGCAGCCAGTTGATTCTGCCAGAGAATTCTATTTCCACAGTCATTGGAAATTTCTCACATAGAGATAGTAATATCCCTGGTGAGGACAGTGATGACCCTGCTTAAAAAAATGCTATCAATGATTGGTCAGATTTGGAATATATCAAGCTGTTTACAAATTGTTCTACTAATATATCTTCCATGACTATAATTGGGAAGGAAGTTACGCAGGCTAATAGAAGTTTCCAGGATTTCCCTGTTCTCTTTGTTTGGCATTTACCTCCATATTTATTTTTCTTAATTTACTCTGACACCTGCTTAGGTTTCTTTTTAAGCTTATTTTTAAGTCCTGTTAAAAATATTAGGTTGTTATATTTGCTTCTAATTCCCATTTTTCAATTCTCTATATCAAAATTAAACAAATTATACTTCACTATATTTGTGAAGTTCTTTTATATTCCATTATCAACCTGGGAATCATCCTCGTACTGTCTTCTGTAGTTTAAGATGATTATACCGCTTAATTTGTACACTCTGCCCTCCTTTAGTCCCAAATAACTAGAATTTTTTCTTAAATTGTTCACAAAATAATTACCCTTTATTATTATCACATTAATAGCAATAATTTATATTTCTGGAATACTTAATAGGTATAATGCTAAATGCTTTGCATTACTTCAGTCAGTCTTAGAAGCAACTGTCTCATGTGAGTACCATTTTAAAGATGGGGAAATTGAGGCACACAGCATAATTAATCCACCCCACATTTTCAGTTATTCTCCAGTTTACCTATTCGTTGGCTCGACTCATGCCAAAGCTCTCTTTTAAACAATGACCCTTAACCTCTGCAGCTGTCTGGAGCCCCTTTTCCTTTACTGGCTCCCCTCTATCTTTTTCCTGCACTGGCTTTTCCTGACATGATTCTGTAGTCAGGCTAATGTCCTTCCCAATCACCTTTCCATTCAAATTGCGAGTTTTTTCACCTCATAAACCCTAAGTATTATCTGGGAGTCAGCAGTAAATCTGGGCCCTGTATACAGGTGAGCTCTTAGATGCCATGATATCCAGGAGCTGGGAAATTCATCCTCATGAGTGTTTCTGTCAGTAGAGGGCAGGAAAGCATGCTCCTTCTGTCATGTGGATTAGCGATGATTGTAACTGCTTAGACTTCTTGCTGGAACGCATAGCCAAAAGAATAACTTTCATCTTCTTGGTAAACCAGACTTTTCTTCCACTGGAAATGTTTGTTATATATAAGTCTTCTCTGTTGTTTGTTAAAGGGTGGGAATGGGGGGGGGGTGGCAGGGAGGAAGTACATTCACTCTGTTGTCTTTCCCTTCCTTCAAACCTGGTGTGAAATTCCACTGGGCGTACTTTCCAAAATTTGGCCTGAGTAGCACGCACAATGATACATAGTGTATACAGGAAGCAAAATTCAACAGAGTACCTTTGGCTACCACCCATGCTTATACAAAAGAGGAAATGGGCCATTATCCTACTCTCTACTTGCTGAACTTTGGCTACCATTGCTGTGAGGACAATATTTATTCTCATCTCACTTCATTGAAACTATTGTATTGTTTTCAAGGCACAGTATGAGGCATGAGGAATAAAACCCAAGCAAAATAAAACCTTACCTGCCACATCAGCCAAACAGCTGATAAGTCGAAGAGAAAAGAACTTTACAAAATTAGGTATACTTAAACATTGTATTTGGATATAAGGTTGCTTATAACATGGGAGTTGAGAAACCACTAAGATTTAGTTCCCTGCGGGCATTTAAACCTTCTCAAATTGTAGAATTCATAAGTGGGAAGGACATCAGGAGTTGTCTGGCTTGTAGACAATTTATCAATTTTATGATGTTCAGAATACAAATGTACAGAAATTCAGAATCAAAGAGAATAAATCCATTGCCCAGTGTTAGTTACTAGACAGTTAGGGACAGAATCGAGTTGTGGATGAGGACTTCTGGATTTTCTGAGTAACATCCTTCACATGTACTACACGCTTAAATACTGCTCATCAGGTAGGTGATGTAAAGTCTGAGTAGCTATGGATTTGATTTATAGTCAACGTTTGCTTATCCACATTTAACATATCCTATTTGTAAATTTTCTGCTACAAAAATGTAATCTTCTGCTAGTTTTCCTCATGCTGCGTCCAACTTTATTTATACTGATATTATTTCATTGTAACTAAATACTGCCATTATGCTCCTTCTGCAGAAACACAAAGGGATTTTTTTCTGTTTGGAGGAAATCGGGGAAGCCTTCACAAAAAGGCTTTTAGCTCAGGATTCAAGAAGAGAGGAAGTTTACTAGGATGAGAAAGAAGGAAGCATTGACTGAGTCAGTAGTTTGTGTGCTTAGCCCGGAGGACAATGCCTGGCCCTGTTGTAGGTGTTAATTGGAAAAAGGCAGGGTTGTAAAAACTTACCTTACAGGAGGGAGGGAGAAAGTTAGGCAAGAAGGAGGGGAGATAGACATAGATGAGGGGGAGACAGAGAGAAAAGGAGGGGAAGACAGCGAAGAGGAGGAAAAGAAAAAGAAGAAGGAAGAGGGGAGGGGGAAGGAGGAAGAGGAGGGTGAGGAAGAAAGGGAGAGAGAAATTAAATAATTTGTTACAATTACTCAGTGAGAAATATACTTCATTTGTTAGAGTATTTCTGCATTAGGAAACATTTAATGGGTCACTTAAGTAAAACATGATAGGCTCCTTGAGGCTAGAAGGAACCGGCATAATAATATAGTATTAAAAGTACGTGTAATTACACTGCATTAAAAAAAGGAGAAAAAAATAGTATAAGCAAAACAGAACCTTAGAGGCATCTGATTTTTAATTTATGTGACAGAATCAGTGCTAGAAATAAACAATGACATAAAAAATAGTATTTGAGAGACATCTCAGCTCTGTTTATTAATACAATATTATAACATTGTCATCTAATATTGTCATCAAATCAATGTTATTTAAATTCTCATTTAGCCAAAAAGACAATCATTGTAAGTCACAAATGTAGCTCACATCTAGGATTAGAACGCAGAAACTCTTGTTCACATACTTAACTGCTCATTTTGTTGAGTCAGATCTATAGCATCTCACTTCATGGGGGTCTATGAATAGCAAACAATTATTTTTATGGGTTTGTACAATATGAGAAAGAACTTTTGAGATCCATCAGAATGGATCTGATAGAAGCTTTTTATAGAAGCTTCTGATAGAAGCTTTTTAAATTTAAAACAGTGTGATCCTGTACTTTTCTTATAGAGAAATAACTTACTCTATAAACCTTAATTTATTTATCCATAAAATGGAGATTATAAACTTATAAGTTTCTTTTTTTGAGGATTAAATCAAAATAGATATAGAAAGCATCTAACACAATGCCTGGTATACATAGGATGTGCTCAAGTGTAAATTCCCTTTCCTCTTGTCTGTATCATCTAAGAACTGACATTTGCTTTTTATCCCCAGGGAGAAAAAAAAAATAATTCAAAAGACAGGAAACTGAGCTATCTAGTAAATTTGGGCTAGAGTAATATAATATTTAAGATAATTTGACTTTTTACCTAGTGCTAGAAAAATCACTGCTTGATAAGCAATTAACTTGGTGCTTAATAAATCCTTAGACTATTTCTATGGACAATTTTGAAATCGTCAGACAAGACTACAAGATGTAGTCTTGTTTATGAATGAGACATCTTGTCCTTGCATTAATGTATCTAATCAGCGTAAGCAACTAGAAAGGGGAGCAAAAAGAAATACAAGTAAAAAGACAAAGTATATGATAATCCAATGCCCTATCTTACCTCCCTTTCTAAATAAAAAAAAAAAATTCTAAATATATAGACCTATGTTGGCTTATTGCTCATTCTTTGTAACATCTTGATCATGAAGCACTAAAAATAGATTCAAGTCCTATTTATGTAGTTTCCCTATCAAATAGACATTTCAATCAATCAATCAATCAATACAAATATTTCACAAAATTTTGACTCCTCTCCTATCTCTATTTCTCAAAAGAACAAAAACAGAAAAAGAGAAGCTAACTCTGCTAATATTTCCCTAAGCTTTACTTTATTTCTATTGATTCAACTTAGATGAATTAAATGGATCATCAGTAGGTTAATGTCTCACAAGGACACCCTAGATCTCTGAATACTCTCCCATCACTGTTAAAAAAAAAAAAAAAAAAACATCCTCATGGAAGGTGACATTTTAGCTGTCTTGAGGTGTTTTTATTCTAAATTCAATTATCTCTAAGACAGAAAGAGGGTATTAAATTTCTCACTATAGTAGACCGTATAATGCTAGATGTTTTGTTGATAATGTAGAGCTTCTGGTTTTAAGAATAACTAAACTCAAAATATGGCTGTCCATTAGATCAAGTTTCCTTGTAACACTCAAATCTCTCTTTTTATTTAAGTACAAGTTTATAATTAAAAATAAATTGTAGTAACAATATTCATACTGAAAATGCTATTAAATTAACACTTTTATCTATGTTATTTTTTTCAAATTTGACTGGTGATGGGTGAAATGATTTTTTTATATTATTTTAAGAAAGATTGATGAAACTTCATTTTAACTAACCAAGTAGGGAAACAAGAATCACAAAAAATATTACTATATTAATTTTTTTTACATTTATTTATTTTTGAGAGACAGAGAGAGACAGAGCACAAGTGGGGGAGGGCAGAGAGAGAATGAGACACAGAATCCGAAGCAGGCTTCAGGCTCTGAGTTGTCAACAGAGCCCAACGTGGGGTTTGAACTCACAAACTGTGTGAGATCATGACCTGAGCCGAAGTCAGAAGCTTAACCAACTGAGCCACCCTGATGCCCCAAAATATTACTATATAAGAATGGAAGTTATTATTGAAAAGACATGTAGAACCCATAACTGAATTATCGTTCGATTTATCCAGTATTTTCAGAACTACTTAGATATACAAATACACCCTTCTCCATATCCCATATCCCATCCGCTTTGCTGTGAACCAGGATCGATAGACTTCTCAGTTAGAATAAAACAATTCACAGACTATCCCATTTTTTTTCTCACAGAAGAAGCATCCCTCTATTATGGGCAAACTCTTCTGGGCAATGTGGTCTGTGACATTAACAATGTGCATGCTATCCTCCAGGATGTTCTGTATCCTCAGAGCTCCCTTACCTTCAGCTGCATTGTTCTGGATTGTGCAAAAAACGGACAGTGCTATGGAAGGAGCAAAAGCAAAGCATAGGTGCCTTTTTTTTTTTTTTTTTTTTTTTTGGTACTTGCTTCTCCCCTGCCCCCCCAATACAATAAAATTAAAAAAATGTTCTTCTTTAGAAAGTTAAAAACTTTGATGAATATACTTATAATTTGTTTCTGGCTTAGTGTTAATATTTAACATTTCTAGGTCTTTATCCCACCTTTCCCTGCCCTTGAATGCCAAAGAAGCACTTATTCCTTAACTTCAACCTCAAGTTCTCACCCATTGAGAGGGTCCCCTCCTTTTGTGTATACTCGATTGGATTCTCTTCCTATGTACCTTCTGGCCTCTCGTTATTACCCTTATCACCCCCCCCTTTTTTGGATTTACACTGTATTATAGTTAATTAAAATAGAAGGATTTAATTGTACTAGATACTAATTTATTTGTATTATACAAATATTGCTTGAGTTACACTTTCCTTCAGGAACATTTCTCAATAAAATTTAAACAATTGTCTAAATGTCAGATTTTAGCCTCTGTGCATCCTTTTTTATTTAATGTTAAAGATATCATGCATGTTTTCTGACTTGTGTCTGGCCCTCTGAATAAAACCATGTTTGACTCTGCTCTCTAATTAATGGAGTTCATTTTCCGGACAGGTCTCTATTGGCAGTGCAGGATGGATCAGAGCCAAATTTCTGAGGCTGGTTGCTCACAGAGTAGCCTAAACACACATGCACTCACGCACTCACTCACCGCTTCAGCAATGGAGGTTTAAGGGGGTCCTGCTGGAACAGCTTCGTTGCAAATGGAAATTTCTTCTCTCGTCCTCTCCAAAACTTCCACTTTAAATTATATTTAGGCATAACAACTTGCTTACTTTGTCTTGAGCTTCCATGCCCTATCACGGGAGATACTGACCACTCTCAGTGTATCTTCTCTCACTTTCCCAGAGATTTAAAAAGAAAAAATTTTGGACTGTAAATCAATTTCAAACCGTGTACAATGGGGAACATGGACAGCATAGGGTGTTGGTAAGGAGTATAGTCTCTGGAATGGACAAGATCATATCACGGCTAAACCACTTACAGGTGTATGACTGACACTGGTGATCAACCTCTGTTAATCTCCATTTTCTTATCTAGAAAATGGGAAAATTTTAGTACCCAGCTAATGGTGTTGTACAGATTAAATGAGATCTAGTAGGACACATGGGTGGCTCAGTTGGTTAAATGTTCGGCTCTTGGTTTCAGCTTAGGTCATGATCTCACAGTTCATGAATTGAAGCCCCTTGTCGGGCTCTGGGCTGACAGTGGGGAGCTTGCTTGGGATTCTATCTCCCTCTCTCTCTGCCCTTCCCCTGCTCACACTCTCTGTCTCTCTCAATAAATAAATAAACTTTAAAAAGTATAAATAAACAAATGAGATCTAGTATAGTGTCTAAATGATAGCTATTACTATTGTTGAAATTATTAACATTTTCTCCACCGTGAAACAAGGCTGTAATTAAGTATGATCTGTTGTAACTTGGCTAAAATTGATCAGCAGCCTCATCTGATTTGGAGATATTTTAGCTCCCAGAAGCTCTGAAATATTTATAGCAGCTAAGGGAAATTCTATCTAGGCTTTACAGTAGATGGGAGCACAGCTCAATATGTCTCTGACAGATGTCATAGCCTGGGATTCTCTTATTTTTTTATGTTTGAAAAAAACTATGTTCTCTCTAAGAATAAAAATATTTAAATTTTATTTTACAAAGTGAAATATTTTCTCTTTTAACAAAAAAAAATATTGGGAATATTATAAATAAATGCAGAGTTTTTGCAGACTTATTATTTTGAAATAAAACCCAAGGATCCTACAGATCCTTGGGGGAAAACATTTTATGTAAACTTATGGAAAGATGTTTCTGTAGCAACATGGGCAAGCAAGCAAACTTGCAGCTCTAAAAGCTGCCAAAGACACTGAAGTTAGGTGACATGTTTGCAGAGAGAATGGCACGGAAGATTGTGGCTTGCAAGAGTTCCTTATAGCCTTGTGTATCAAACTTTGAAATTGAGACAATACACCAACAGGTAAAAGTATTAAAAAATATATATGGAGACTTCTGACATACACCATTTTATTGATTTCTCTTCCCTAGGGAACACTCAAACACAACCAGATGGAACTAAATGCTTTGGAAATTGCTTTCTCTTGAAGGCAAAGGTCTGAGACTGATTCTTCCTTATTTATTCTGGGCCTGTATACAAAAATACTTCTGTTTCTGGAGTGTCTAATTGGAGGTTTTGGAGTAGCAAAATATCATATCACTTGATTATAAAATGGTAAAAATAACTTGTTCTATTTTAGGAACTTGCAGTAGGATGAAAAGAGAAGGACCTGACTGTAAGTTTATCTTAGATTTCAGTATGTAAGCATTCTAGAAGTGTAACAAAAATTATTATTTTTTAAAGTCCTTATTATTTGAGAGAGAGAGAGAGAGAGAGAGAGAGCATGAGTGAAAGATGGGCAGAAAGAGAGGGAGACACAGAATCCAAAGCAAGCTCCACGATCTGAGCTGTCAGCACAGAGACCGTTGCGGGGCTGGAACTCACTAGCTGCGAGATCATGACTTGAGGCTAAGTCGGATGCTTAACCAACTGCGCCACCCAGGTGACCCCAAAATTATTTATTTAGAAGTCCCAAGCAACAGAATTTTCTACTAATATATTTCTTTCATTCTTGTTTTCTTACCTGTCAGCCAGATTTCTAAAACGTAAGTACAATCAAGAGAAGAGGTGTATTAAAATTGTATTCAAATTAAGGAACTACTAGGAATTCCAAATTCTATCTCCAATAATAACTTCATTTCACTCTCTTTGAGAAATCACAGATCCTATATATGTATATAATCTAAGTAGTCTATTGATATACAAACTATTAACTCAGGGATAGTCATTTACAAAAAGCAATAAAAAATAAAACTGAAATGAAGCACTGGGTTTTATCAAAAATAAATAAATAAAAGGTCAAGACTTTCAACCTGAAAGGAAATGGTTTGCACTTAAAAAAAAACTTATTGATCAATAAAATGTACTCTTGTCAATTACTGCTACTACTATGTGACATTTTTTATTCTAATAAAAGAGATTTTAAGCTACGTATGTTTTTCTTAAGTAATGACGCATAGAGGTACTTGTCAAATCATTTATACCACTAATCTAAGTCATACTGATAACCTTTAATAAAACACTAACAATTAAAGATCATAGGCTAAAAGAAATGGCACTTAACATTTGACTTAAAGCTTGACATGTTGCCACAGATACTAAGATTAAAGAGTATTTTTAAATTAATTGCTTTTCTTTCCAATAGAGTGAGGAAATCATAGAGTCTGTTGGTCTTCCTAACACGTTTGTAAAACAAAAACAAACACAAACACAAAAACAAAAAGCAAAAAACGAAAAACAAAACCCTCAAAGTTTTCCTGTTGCAATAGTGATCAGTCCTAAACTGTATTAGATAAAGTCCAATAAAAAACAAAACAAACAAACAAACAAACAAGACACTTTTGTGATTGGAGGTGGGAAGAGTGGACATAACCGGTACAAAAGATTTTTCAAGTGGCAAAGTCTGTGACAGCTCTCATTCGCTTCTCATGCCTGACCTGGGTCTGCTTCATGAACAGTTTGTTATCCCTGGCTGTGTCCACAGGATAAACTCAGTGTTTTCAAGTTATCCGGGGCCAAATATATATGAGGATTTTATTTCCGGGGCCAAATATCCTTTAGGATTTTATCTGCTGGCTTCAGTCATTTGTGGGTTTTGACTACTCGAGGGAAAAAAACAAATGAATTCAATATGCTTTGCAAAGCTCTTTTTTTTTTTTTTTTTTAAAGGATCTATTATTTATTTGGAACCTGTTTTGTTAAGAGATCTTCCTGGACCAAAATGTAACCATTGATCTCAGAACAAAAATACCCTCTTGAAAACTCAAGAGGAGTATATGAAATTAGTGAAAATTGCCTGAAGAGTAACTGCTGTCTTTACGTCAACACAAACACACACACACACAAATATGAGCACACATGAGCACATGCACTTTCAAATCTGTAGAGATTAGCCACGTGAATCTGTTCTGTGTTCTATAGATCATGAAAAAAGTCCGCTTTCCTATAAGGAAAGAAAATGTAGTTGTTACTATTCATTAAAAGGCCTGAAGATTATATAGGCTAGATAACAGAATGAATTAAGAAAGAAGTATATTTGACATTCTTCTTTCAACAGTTTAACCAAATTTCATGTGAGACGCCAGAGCCTCGAATCATATGGTGCCAATTCATGACCATCAGTCGGTATTTATAGCATGCCTACTTAATATGTGGCATTATTACAAATTCTTTTTCTTCAGGCTGTGGTTCCTAAAGATGACCCTTAAAGGTTTATAAGCAATTACAAAAAATAAACAAAATAATATCTACTCAGAAAAATCTTAGTGATGTCCCTTGAGGAAACCTTTGGCCAGAAAAATTTCAATTAATTCAGAATTGAAATCCCTCGTGCTTTTTCAAAAATCCCAAACATATTTTTTATCAATTTATAAATCTCTATTTTTTCATATGCAATTAAAAAAGTAAGTTTTGAAAACCTGTTCTATTATGCCAAAACTTTCTCTGTGTCGTTGTGTCTCTCTCTGTCTCTTTTTCTCTCTCTATGCACACACACACACACACACACACACACACACACACACCCCGCTACTTACAATGAATTAGACATTGTCTTTAACAAGGTTTGAAGCTTCTGGCTTCAAATTTGCCAATTTTGGGGCAATCATTAGTATCAATTCTTCCAGAAGATAGTTTTCATTCTCAGAAAAAAACAATGTATTTCTACCATAATCTAAAAATTTCATAAATTGTGAAGATGAATTGGAATTTCCTATTAGATATTCATATTAATTAGATAGAAAGCTTTTTCTTAGTAAGAACTTAGCCACGTATGTGGAGGTTGAATACAATAATCTGAAGAGGTCCCAGCTTTTCAAAATGGACTTAATCAATCGTAAAAACAGAGATAAAACAGTAACTTTGCTGAAAATTCTTGTGCCTTTTTCTTACGTAAGAGTAGATTTTTCTGTTTATAAAGTTAAAACAAAATTGTTTTTCTTATATCAGACTATTAAGTGGCAATAAATTTTGAGACACTATTTTTTAAGTATATAAATACATAGAAAGACACTCTATTGATATACATCTTAATATAATGTGCAATACAATTAATATTATAAATGTTGGTATGCATATTGATATCATCGTGGTTTATATGATGAGAAAAATTCCTACGTCTTCAAAATGTCAAAAGGAGATATCCAATCTTTTCTTATCAGCATGGTATTAGTCATTATATTTGTAGCAAACTTGTATGATGCCAATAGACATATGGAATATATACAATGAATGATTTTCTAATTGTCTAGAAAATTTAGGCTTAAAGTGCCTTGCTTGGAAAAGAACTCTGAAAACAGAGTCACCTTCTTAGCTCTCAGTTCATAGCATCTATCTCTCCTAAGCTAACCAATGATTTGTCCTCAAGAGCTCTGCATAATCAGCAGCCACTGGAGTCTCTGAAAACCCCCAGGAAGGGAAAAACTGAAGCCAGGCCTCCGCTCTGTGGCTTGATGGGAGCCTGGTGTCCTCTGATGGGGGAGGTGTAGCTGCCAGATCAGAAGGGTAAATCCTGGAGGAAGCTGCACCTGTGTGAGCCTCAGGAATTGAAGATGAAGGCCAATAGTGGTCACACCCAAGTGTGTCAGGACTTCCTGGCTCCCAAGAAGACCATATGGAACTACAAGGGAAGGCCAGCTGTGTATATACATTGTAAATATTTGAAAATAATAATAATTACGATGTTAATGAAATTATCAAGAAAATTTAACTGTATAACTTCCACTCAAGAATCTCTTAGATGGTGCTATAATCATCTTGTTGTAGTTTTTTTGTGTGTGTGCCTTACCTGATCTGAACACTTAGCGAGATCAAGGTCTGCTCTTTAATATTAGCGCTCATTTTCATAATTCAGTTTAAAGTTTAAAAAAACTTTGAGAGTTAACACTGAAAGTGGTACAGACCAATACTGGGTGACAATCTTGAGATGACAGGTCACTTGTCTGATGCTTTGTTTTCTGAACCAAAAAATGAAGGTAATGTCATAGGCCATTCAGTGGCATATTTTTGTTTGTTCATTTTTAACCTTCTTATTTATCCTCTTTGAATTTAGTGAGGCTCTGAATCTCATTATTTCTTTGAGCTGTGAGTTCCACAAGCTTATCTCCTCATTTCATCTCTAATTTTCATTTACTCGTATGGCCTCGAATGTTTGACATGATTAAGTTTGCTATGACTTGACAAAAGAGTTGATATTTTGGTTATAATATAGTATTGACTCTAAGGAATTTAATTTTTTTATGTTTCCAATTGAACTCTGAAAATCACGTAGGTCTCTAATTGAGCCTTTTATGTTGGATTAACATGGCACCACTCAAATGAAATGTTTTAATCTTACGTTTTCTTAATATGAAAAATTACACATATATTTTTGTCTTATCTAAAGATACATTATACCAAGAATATTATTAAATTTTACTTTGGCATTCAAACTGGATTCATTTTCTTTGTCATAAACTTTTTTAGTTCAAAGAAAATTTTTTTTTTCTCTTGAACCATTTCTTGCCCTGTGAGCCGCCATGGTGGTGAAGTTGCCATGAGCCGTTCCAGATATGAATGTGTTGAAAAGCTGGTTTGTCTTTCTCTCTCTTTCCCACCTGCACACAGCCACACACAGCCACAGATGACACACACACCACATATTGTGCTCACACACGTATACTACACACACGCCACACATCACATACACGTGCACTGAGAAATACTATTAATCTGTAGCAATCCAGGGGAATTCTAGACGTAGAATTGGACCACCCATGGGAAAGTGCATTTTTCATAAATGAACTTCTGTGCCAGGATTTCTGCGACTGCTGAGATGTGCACCATGGTCATATAGGAAGAACAAAATGCTCCTTTGCCAGAGCTCAGTTGACAAATTAGTACTAGAAATACTATCAGCAGTCATATAATATCTAGCAACAATAGAGGTATCATTTTCTATCTTATATTGCCAGTAGAGCAGTGTGTAATTGCATATGGCTCTGCGAATTATTCTTTACTATCAACTTTGATAATCTCCAAACCACAAGTTAAATAATTCAAGATTATAAGATCAAGTAATATGATATATAAAAATTAATATATTACTAATTTTTAAATATTCCTGACATAGAGGCTCACGTAAACGAGCTATTTTTACTGTTCTGACAACCATCTGAAGACTCTGGCCGATGTTTGAAAGCTCTTTCAACTCAGAACTCCCTCAGATGTTCTTTTATGATAAGGAAGAAAGGGGAAAGCAGAACAGCTTTGTGTTCTGTGGTAATGAAGGAAGGTCAGAAACCACAGCATATAGATTTTTGGAAGAGTCAGAACTTTTTAGAGAGAAAAGATAAAGATTATTAGCAACATTGACCTTGCCATCCCATGTAACCGTTCCTAAAGCTAAATTGAAACCTTTGTGAAACAAATAACATGTTGACCCTCAAAATAACCTCATGGAGACTATGCACAATGGAGCAGCAAGGCAGAGGTGACCAGGGATTCAGTCTTAAATTACAGCAGCAACATCAGACTCACAGAGTAAACTCTAAACAGAGTTTCACCCATACTTTATCTTTTTTTTTGTATAGTAGGAGGACTGTAAATACTATTCTTTGTTTGCAATATCGCTATAGTAATCATATTAATTACCATGTAAATAGATATTTTTGAGAGTGGCAGGGACAGTGCGATTCTGGAGCAATAGGACCAAACTGGGACTGACTGGGGGAAACCAGGATGCATGGTCACTATATGAACATACTTGTGGTGGAGAATCGATTTTATTATCACAGGATATACATTAGTGTATACCCTATGGAACCTCATTAGTAGCTTCTAATTATTTGAAACAATCTAAAAATAAAAACAGTTCAACTGAGATGTGTTGCCAGGAGGAAAGAATGGGTGTTATCCAAGTTTTAATCAATGGCACTTTAAAAATTATGTTCAATAGACAATGATAACATGGCTTAATAAATATCAGAGTGAAGTCTTGTGTATGCATTGCAAATATGATATAAAACTTTGGTCTAAATATAGGTGAATATCAGTGAAATATTCCTAGGATGTGGTTTTTGTTTTAAGTACCAGCAGAACAGTGTGGAAATTCCTATAAAATATATGATCCTCTCTCAGAAATTCCATTATGTTTCTATTTTGTGGAAGGATGTTTATAATTAACACCTAGCCCAAAGACTGAAGTAATTACGACTAAAAATACTGAGAAATTCTTTAAGAAAAAGTAAATCTTTATTTGAAATAGTATTACAATATACGTAAACACAAAAGATTGGGCTAAATTTAGCAATTTCCCCCAATTTGCCCAACTTAATTTTTAAGGCTGCTTTTATGTCAAAATGTTATATTTCACTAAAACGTAAAATTTTCCCAAAGTTAACTTTATTTGATGTGGGACAACTAGTAAATGCACACATTTATTTTAAGTTTTAATTGAATAAGTGAACTTAAAAAGCTGAACCAGTTGTATGTAGTGGCACAGTCTATTTAGGATATTCCAAATCCAAAATCCATCTGTACGGTTCACCGATGAATGAAAAGAATACTGACATCACATGGAGGAGACCTGCCTTGGTGGAATTGGTCCTGAGCAACTGCAGGTTCATGGTTAAGCCTCTTAACCATGACTTCAGTTTTCTTAACGTGTAAAAATGAAAGTACTGAATTAAATTGTACAATGGTTCCTTTCCAGCTCTGACACTAGATACTTCTGTCCTAGTGACTCAAACCACGCAAACCATTTTGCTGTCATTTGGCCATTAATCTTCAGAAAATTATCCTCTTGTTGTAAGAATGTATGTCTTACCAAGAATTTACCAGAGAATGGCTTTCATTGAAATGTGTCAAAAGTTAACTGTATTTAAATGAATCTTGGTAGGAGAATTTTTGGTTTGAACAGTCCCCTCCCCTCCTCCGCTGCAGAACCATGGGATGCAGGGACTGTCCGGCCAAGCGCATCAGCTTCCTCGTCCTCATCCTCGGAGGCTCTGTCCTCAGGCCCTGGCCGCGGGTGCTGTGGTCCTCCCGCCCTCAGGGAGTGGCTCTCCACACCATCCCAGCTTGGACTGTTCCAGGGAAAGCGGCTTCCTGCCCAAACTGGATGGGACACGCCTTGGAGGAGGAGCGTGGGCGGGGAGGAGGGGCAGGGAGGGGGAAGGTTATTTCCAAAGTTAATTCCTCAGAGCAATTAAAAGGGACTCATCCGTCTGGCCGCACCTAAAAAAAAAAAAAAAAGAATTTGACCTGTTAAGGAGTGTGCCTTTCTAACAGTTTCCGTCTACGTATCTTCACGTTGACAATCAGTTGCGCAGAGTGGCGTATTCTCTAAGTAGTGTGCTTCAGCTGCATTTTTATTTCACTTTTACATGAGAAAATAATCAAAGTTGGTTCATAAGGATTCAATTTCTGGAGAGATACGGAGGAAATTTCTGATTTGTTTTTTTCCTCCCAAATCGCTGCCAGCTACAAGTGAGATTCCATATGTTGTGTGGTATTTAAAGAGAAACTGCGCTTGATTTTTTTCACACCTGAACTACCCTATTTCAGATGTTTCAAAGAATGTCTACCTAAAAAGAAGCTGCAAAATAGATTATAAAATTATTTTGGCATCATTTACTGAAGAAAAAATGGATAGTATTTACTAACATATTATCACACCATCGCATATAAAAGAAGGAAGCTGATAACTTTACTAGTTGCTAGAGTACCATTTAAAGCAACTGATCGAACAAAAAGAATTTTAAGCCTCTTTATCTTGCTTGGAGGGACTTCCACACTGAATAGTTACACCTGGCTATATATTTTCTGACTCTGATTTTTCTCTGTAACATTTACAATTATAATAGTCATTTACAATTTCTAGTATATAGTCATTTATTACCATAAACACTTGTCATCGTGATTTTGTAATGACAAACTTGAACATAATTCAAGTGATCTGGGTCTCTTGTAAGTGTTCTCATGTCCATAATAAGTTGAACATGCTCCTATTATCCACAGTGCTGTGGAGAATGAGAACTGTGTCAGCGCTAAATCAGTACCTACTGGTGGTGGAGGCTGTCATAGCAGGTCTGTCTGTGGGTGCAAAGTCAGATTCATAAAGCATTTATCAAGTCAGATTCCACAACTTTAGGGTCTCAGTAATCACTGAATCTTCAGAGCCTTGAACATAGTATTAATAAAAAAAATCCCTACTAAAACCATAGGGAATGAGAAATCACCCCAAGAATAGATACCCTCTTGGTATGAACATAAAATTTATACCCATCTCTCCTTTTTAAATAAGTGCTCTCTAATAACTCAATCCAGTAAAAAAAAAAAAAAAGAAAAAAATCAGAACATAATTACTTCAAACTATCTTCTGCTATGCAATTTTATGTATTTTTTTCTTTTTTAGTTGTAGCTATTTTTACAATACCAATTGTAAAACTGGTTACATGTTTTTACTATGGCATACATCTTGCACGTAGGCTTAATCTAGGCCTTTTTCTCTGGGAATCTTAAGAACAATGGAATGCACACGGTGATGCAATGGTAGGGTATCTGTGATTTGAATCAAACCATAGAATGCTGTTAACTGTTTTCTCAACTAAAAATAATGGAATATCATTTCTAAAATATGCCAAATAGAATTAGGTTCTAAGAATGTTATAGCATATATTTCAAAGCATCTTATTTTTCAACCCAGAGAATGCCATGCAAAACCTTGGAAGTGCTTATTCATGCCTAAAGCAGAAACATAAATATAGGTGTTTTTTTTTTTTTTTTTTTTTTTTTAACCAACAGGAATTTAATCATTTGGTCACGACTTGTTACGTTAAAAAAATAAACAGTCCAAGAGATGTCTTAAAGTCTTAAATGGGCTCTTCCAAAATTAAACATAAAAGTTACATCCTATGACATGAGGAACAGTCCTGTACACAGAACTATTACAAAGCAATGCTGACACCTATAGAGAATGTATGCAAATATCCAACTTTAATTGGTATATACCTTATTGATTGGTATTAATACTTTAAATTCCACCTATCTTGATGTACAAAAAAAAAAGACAGCTTAAATTTGATGTGCTGCATTTAGAAAGGATATTTAATTTCTAATAAAAAGGATCTTTTACTGTCCTTTCAATAAACTTCACTGTTGCAACAGTATTAATGTGAGTAGCAAATCCAAATGATTTGATTATTTTAATAGTCAAGGGTGGAACCGATCTTACCAGCCTCACTGCTGTGGATTCATCTGCTGGCGTTAACTGATGACATATGTGCAACATGCTGACAATAACAAACAAACTAACAAGCTTATTGTTTTTCCTCCTATATTTGAGTAGTATTTCTAGTGAGGTAGGAGAGCTATCTTCTCTTTCTGAGAGAGCTAAGATAACGAGTTCCCAAATGTATTACTGGAGGCCAGAGAGAAACAGTCTGCCTTTGTTCAGTAGTTTCTTTATTGGCTCTTCAACTCCCATGATTTAGAAGAACTATTCTCCCAAAATTAAACGATGACGTGAACTTGGACCAAAGAATATTTTTTATATAAGTAAAACTCACTACCCTCTTTAAGGAGCATTAGCTAAAGGAAGGCAAAAACCTTTATTAAACAAATATTTGAGTGCCTAGTTGTCATGGGAAGAAATCAGGATCCCACAATGATGAACAATCAGAGTCTACTGGTACCAACTGAGCTCAATGTCCCATGAGCTATTCTCATAGAAAACATCCCATTTATTTGCAATTAAAAATACCTAAGAATGACTTTACTAATGAAAGCTCAGTAGCTTTATCAAGAACAAGTACAAAATTTTACAGAGACAATAAACTTGACTTACATGAAAAAGAAAGATGTTTCTGAATAAAAATATAGGTTAGTATAGAGATGTCAATTATCTCTTAATTTGTAGATTTTATATGATTTCAAAAAAAAATCCTAAAAAGTCTTCATTAGACTTTTATTTGTTTAAACTCGTTAGAAGTTGTAGAAGTCAGAGTTTTCTAGAAAAACCAAACCTGGGCTCACTGGCATGGGGGAGGGCCATCTACTTTACTTAGTCTACCAATTCAAATGTTAATTTGATTCAGAAGTAGCCTCTCAGACTCATGCCAAATAATGTTTAATCAAATATCTGGGCACCCTGTGGCCCAGTCAATAAAATTAACTCTCACAGAGGCTTATGGGTCGAATTAGCTAAGAGCTTTTTGAACAAGAAGACGAATAAGAGAATAGTGTTGCCAAATAACTATATGCCTAGTAAAATGTATATTGCATAATATATATTATATGCCGTATTGTGTGCATATAATATAAATCCAAATAATTAGAACAATGTAGATCCAGCATTATTTAGAAGGACACTTGGAAAGGACAAAGTCCATAGTTTATAAATAGATTCTGGTATCACAAATTATTGCAAAAGGAAGAATTAGTCAGTAAAATAGTGTTAGGAAATTTATTTCCCAGTTTATTAAGCTAGCAGAAACATAAATAAAAAGTACAGATGGTAAATTGAATTTATTATCTAAACTTTAGATATGAATAGAGAGATCATAAAGTAAAATAAAGAGTGATTGAACTAAGACCATCATAAGTGGAAATTTTTGTGCCACTAATATGTCACATTATGTCACATTAATTAAAAAAAAATAACAAACTTGGGGAAAATAATTACAGTGATTACAAAAAACACATGTGAAGAAAATAAAAAAAAAAGTCTAATTGAAAACTAGGCAAGGATTATAAAAGGCTATTCCATGAAAAACTAATAGAAGTGTTTAATAAATATAAGAAAAATGGTTCAACACCACTAGTATTTAATCAAATAAATTCTAGTTAATGTGATAATACTTCTTTGCACTTTAAAATTGTCAAAGATTTAAAGTAGATTATATTCATTATTGGGTTGGAATATAGTGAGAATACACATTCTCATATGCTGCTGATAGGACATTAAAACGGTAAAACCTTCTAAAAAGGTAATATATAAAATGGGCTTAAATATAGATCATGATTTTTGACAGTATTTTCACTATATGCTTTTCTTCTATTGAATTATCCTGAAAAAATATAGTCTAAGTAAATAATGAAAGTGGTTTAAGATCTAAGTATATGTGAGAATACTCATCGAAGCACTACAAATTGGGAATAAGTCTAAAAGTCCAACAATTGAGATATGGTGAAAGTGACTTTGTTGCTTCTATAAGGTAGACTATTATGTATCTATTAACAAACTATTTTCAAAGAAATTTTAATATGCATGCAGAAAATTTATTGAGATAAGCAATATGGCTACAATATGGGGTTCAGTCAGGGTGGAGAAGACCTGTTTGGATTTAAGAACTTAGTTTGAACATGCTAACTTTCAGATGTGTAAGGAATATCCAAATAGAGATTGGCAATTCAATATATGAGACTTGAGCACAGAGGAGATATAAATAGGGAGGTGAACATATTTTACTGACCTTTTCATTTCTGTTTTTAGCATCTCTGGTCATTCTGGTTAGGACTCTGTGTAGTTGTTGACGATTCTTTTTCCCTTGCTATCCTTTCCACTGGAAAACAAAAGTTAATCGAGTTTATCAAATTCTGTGAATGACTTCTTCACAGCAATTCATTTTTTTAATGGAGTACTTAATACTCCGGAGATTCAATGAACTGACAGTTTCGCTGTCATGACTGTGACATGAATTGTGGCAATATATTCCTCCACACCTTTTTGCTTTTGAATAATTCCTGGAAATGACACCAGATTAATCTTCCAAAACCATCAACTCTATTATATTTCTCTCTTTCTCAAAATCGTGAATGGCTCATCAGTATGTAACTCTTCTTCCCAATATGTAACTCACATTCTAGGCAATCTGTATCATTAGCTTTAGCAACCATTTTTTTTTTGTCACAAGACCCACCTTGATTATTTGTTCCCATGGGCTATAACCTCTTTCCCTCTTCTGTAACTCTTCACATTTAAAAAATCACATAAAATGTGTTATCCTGTATGGTGTCTTCTTCCAATCCCCACAGACAAAATGTTTCATCACACTGAACTTTTTGTGGTTCTCATATTTACCCTTTTTATTTTAAAGTAATCTCTACAGCCAGAATGGGGCTCAAACTCACAACCTTGAGATCAAGAGTCACAAGCTCTAGTAACTGAGCCAGCCAGACAACCTTATGTTTATGTTGTAGATTACACTTATCCCATGCCAGTCTATATTTTGCTAATTTGTTAAAAGTCTTACTTCATCTCCTAATTTTAAGTTATTTGTAGCAAGTTGCAAACTTTAAACATCCCTATTTTGGCAGATCTGTCTGACCCAAAACAAAACACAATGCAACAACAACAAAAACAAACAAACAAAAAAGCAAAGGTAGTGACAGTCTTCATTTATATGAAGACATTAACACATACAAACTTAGCTTCCTATTTTAAAGCAGAGAAAACCTGTTCCTTTCCCATGCCTATGCGGGCTTTAGCAATGCTGGCCATATTTTGGCCACACAAAATCTTGATACATTTCAAACAGCAAAAAAATATGCAACATCACCTTCTTTGATAACAATAAATAAAAGGAAATGAAAATTAGTATTAAGTTGATAAAAAGAGAAAACAAAAATTCAGTTGCTTTGAAATTAAAAAATAAATCTAAATAATTCATGAGTGAAATAAAATTAGGATAAAACCACATACTATCAAAAGTCATTACAAAGTGAAGAATAAACCTTAGGAGATAGTGTCTGAGCTTCTTACTAAAAAATACATCGTATGGAACATACAGTGACTTCACTTGCTCAGTATTCTTTCAGCTTTCAATTAGGAGGGCTCTCTGAATGACAGGCACTAGAGAGCTAAACCCTACTTTTACTTCACTTCCTTGCAACTAAAGTTTTGGATGTGAAATTGGCTCTTCTAAAAGGTACACTCTCATGAGTTCTAGAATACCACTGTCCAACAGAAATTTAATGTGAGCCACCTACAAAATTTTTAATCTTCTAGCAACTCCATTACGAAAGGTAAAAAGAAAACAATGAAACTATTTTTAATAATGCATTTTGTTTTATCCAATACATTCAAAATATTATCATTATAACATGTAATCAATAATTAAGTATTGTGATATTTTACATTCCAGTTTTCCCCTTTAATCTTTGACCTCTTGTATGTGTATTAAGCTTAGACCACATTTCCATTTGGACTATGTCGAATGCTCAGGAGCCATATTTGGCTATTGGCTACCATGGTGGGTAGCAGTATTCTAAAAGATGACAATGAGAGGAGCCCTCTCCTGCTTTTAGTAGGCACCGAGGTAGACAAGTTGGGTTTTCCACAGTAGAGTTTCACTGTTGCTTCAGAAATAGGTAGTGACAATAACTTTTTAATTTCTGTATCAAAGCTGAGGGATGTGTTCTTGAAGTCAACATCTCTAGCAAAGGCTTTCTGATTCCTTCCGTTCTGACTGTATCAAATGTGGTATCTCCCTTGGCAGGCTAGTTCTGTTGTCTTTTTCTGGGGTCATTCCTGCTGGATTAGAATCAAGCCTGCTTTTTCAGGCCTTCTAACATCTCTCTAAGCACACAATTCCACCAAATTTCTTTCTGTTTAAAATAGAATGTTTTTTGCCCCTACAACTGAAATCCAAGTGTTTATTATATGACATCATCATAGATGTTTTCATGTTTAAAAGGATAAAAATGCGCTGAGGATTTTAAAATAATTTTAAAAAACTTCGATAAAATGCACATAAAATGAAGAAATAACTAATAAAGAAAAAGATAAATTAGCTAAAAAAAGAAAATCTTTTTGACTAGCCTAATAAATAAGTAAAAGCTAAATTGGAAATGCATAAAATTGGAAATGAAAAGAGCATGAGTTATTCAATAACAAAACTAAATATAATACAAGACAGTATTTGCATCAATGTTTGACATTGTAGTGTTGAAAATCTTGACTAAACAAATGAAATGGAGACTACAACTTTAAAAAAAAATGAAATGATCAAATTTGATTGAAGATATAGTAAAAACTTCAATATCCATGAAAGAACCAAGCATCTCAGAAGATAGAATATTATCTTTCTACAAAGGAACTTCCACTGATGGAAAAGTCACTCTTGCAACAGTTTAAAAGAAGCAAAATCAGGGGCGCCTGGGGGGGTTCAGTTGGTTAAGCCTTCAACTCTTGTTTTCAGTTCAGATCATGATCTCATGATTTGGTTCATGGGATTGAGCCCCACATCAGGCTCTGTGCTGAGAGCACAGAGCCTGCTTAGGACTCTCTCTCTCTCCCTCTCTCTCAACCTCTTCCCTGTGTGTATGCATGCATGCTCTCTCTCTCTCTCTCTCTCTCAAAATAAATAAACTAACTTTGAGAGAAAAGAAAAGAAAAAAGAAAAGAAAAGAAAAAAGCAAAGCAAAGGAAAGCAAAGCAAAGCAAAGCAAAATCTTTCTCTAACTTACTGGCATTGTTAAGTTGAGTGCACCTTTCAATTCAGGTAACCAACAAAAGAAATGATAAAATTACTCAAGAAGAGAGACAGGTATCTAGCATGTAACTGATGAATTATAAATGAATGTTTACTCACAGTTTTTTAATTACTAAAGAAGTCAGAGCCTATTCTACCCAGCATCGTGTTTGTGGAAGGATGAATAAAACAGAAATAGAAAATATTGTACGATGTTCACAAGACTTCTTGTGTTCACAGTTATTTCTTTAGTCATCATTTTATGATGATGTGCCCACTTTGAATTTCCATGGCAGCCAAATAATCAGCTCCTGGGTCACTATTTGCGCGTAGTAAAAGCGTACTTTTCTTCAGGTAAGAAATGATGTCTTTTGTGTTTGATTCCCTAGAGTATATAACAGAATGATGGGTGAATTGGAAATAAAATAAAATTGAATTTATTTCTTTTGTTGGTTTACTTTGTGTGTCAGGTTCTTTTGAGAGCAATAAAACAACACCAATACTTACAACAAATTCTACCATATAATCCTTGAATATCATTAAAGTTGTTACTAATTTCTCTCTGAGTAATTAGAGAGCTTCTGAGTTATCAAGTCTGTTTATGGTGGGTATAAGATGATGGCCAAGTGAAGACCAGGACAGCAATCTGGATATGGTTGGCCAGTTCCCCTCCACTCATTAGGTAGAAGAAATGCCTTTATCCACATCCTTTTATATATGGAGACAAAGTTAAGCAATGTTGCTGCCAATTGCTGGTTGCAATGTCAAGTCCTTTCTAAAGTGCTAACACACACATACCTTATAAAGAACTTGTAACAACGAAAGATACAGGCATTCAGTTCAAGTCCTCAGTGAGAAACTTAAAGAGAAAATTCAGACTAAATGCAAAGAAAATGACTACAGCTAAGATTTTTATTGGCTACCTCTCACTCAGGTGAAACTTCAAGGTAATAAAATGTTCAGTTATGCTAGAAATGGACATCATCTGTGATTGTTTCAATTGCTATCATTCTGATGATCCATGCTCACAAAGTATCATTCAAAGATTCAAGTAGCTGATGTTTTAAAAATCAATATAAACTTTTGACTATATGTCACCTCATTCCATATATCTGGTTGAATTATATCTGTTGATTAACTGAAATCACATTTTCAAAATTACTAATAAAAAATTTTAAACCAGCCCAGTATTGTCCAATACGATGGAAGAAAAAAAGTCACATAAATCCCTATTTTTTCTTAGAATATTCTTTAGTGTAAAAACCAATTTATAAGACACAGGCTTGTCAAATCACTGTTATACACCTGAAACTGATATAACATTGTGAGCCAATTATTCTTCAATTAAAAAACAATCTATAAGAATTTTAGGAAGCTAGATCTATAAAAATAGTTCTAGGAATATTTAGACTAAATTTCCTACCTAGAAGGAAGAAAGAGAGAAAGAAAAGATAATCAGAGAAAAAAATTATATGGCCAAATCTAATCAATTAATTGTATGCCCTATTAATTGACTATATAGGAAAATATTTTGTCATTACATGGGTAGATTTGATCCGATGGAATATTATTTTTTTAATGTTTATTTATTTCTGAGAGAAATAGAGGGAAGGAGAGAGAGAGCGCGCAAGTGGGAGAGAGGCAGAAAAAGAGAGAGAGAGGGAGACAGAATTTGAAGCAGGCTCCAGGCTCTGAGCTGTCAGCACAGAGCCATGCAGGGCTCAAACTCATGACCTGAGCTAAAGTCAGATGTTTAACCCACTGAGCTATCCGGGCACCCCTGATCTGATGGGATCTTAGGACATAATGAGAATCACTCTCACAGTCAAATCTCAGAAAAATTACATTTGCTGTAATAACTATGTACATATACACATATGTAGAGTTCTGTAACCACAGTTTAACATTATACATATTATATGTGTATGTGAACATAAAATATTGCTGTGCTAAATATTTATAGGCATAGTTCTCAAAAAAACGGCACTGGAACAGAAGTTTTAAGAGATGGTCAAAAAAAGTTTGAGCTTATCAACAACAAAGATGACTCCCTAATTACGCTAAGTGAAAAAAAGTCAACCTAAAAAAAGAGTTTATGCTATATTGTTCCATTTCTAGAAAACTCTAGAAAATGCAGACAAGCCTATAGTGACAGAAAGCAGATCAGTTTGTTCGGAAGGGGAGTGCAGGGTGGAGGAGCACAGGAAAATGAGACATGAAAGAATACAAAGGGACATGAGGGAACTTTGGGAGGTGACCCATATACTTACGATCCTGATTGTAGTGATGTCTTATGGGTGTGTGCATATGTGAAAACTTACCAAATTGTACATTTAAAATATATATGCTTTATTTTATCTCAATTATATCTCAATAAAATCATTCTTTAAAAAGTTGGAGATTCAGTTAAATTACGTACATTTATTTAGTCTGGGGGACATAGATATTTTATAAAATAAATAAAATATAAAATATGTTATTCATGAAACGTATCTCCAGGAAAATATTTATTTGATCAAAAGACTTACCTTATTGGGGGCACCTGGGTGGCTCAGTCAGTTAAGCGTCTGACTTGGGCTCATGATATCATGATCTCATGGTCTCATGGTTCGTGAGTTCGAGTCCTGTGTCAGACTCTGTGCTGAGAGCTCACAGCCTGAAGCCAGATTAGGATTCTGTGTCTCTCTCTCCCTCCGCTCCTCCGCTGCTCACATTCTGTCTCTCCCTCAGAAATAATTAATGAATTAACAGCAACAACAACAAAAACACCTTACCTTTTTTCAGGAAGAATTATAGATTGAACTCATGCTTCTTGGAACATCTTTACATGTTATGGCAGTAAAGAGGTATGGAGTGTTCCAGGTTTCTAAGTGTGGATACATTTTATAATTCCTATAACAACTATAGCCCTGAAACACTGAAAAACCATATATAAGTGTTTAAGTGTAAAGCTCATTTGAATTGTATTAGTTATACCAAATGTCCTGATATAAACAAATGCATTAATATGCTTACTGTTATTGACATCAGAAAGATTAAAATATAGAATGTTATAGAATATATGTGAAATTTGGGAAGAAATATAAGAGTATTACCCAAGGTAAGATCAAAGAAATAATATTTTCCATATTTGCCTAAGAGATTAAGTTAAAGGCTAAAATAAGGCCAAAGAAGATGAATGAAATTTATATGGCATCGAAGGAAGCTGAAAGGTGCTTGTTTGTTCCTCTTTCCTTCTCCCTTATGTTCCTTATTAAAGTCCAACAACCATATAAAAATTCTTCCCTTATTTCCTAAAGCGAGAGTGATCATTTTTCATAGAACATCTGTGATTTTTCATTGTTCATCATATAAGGTACTTATCGCATTCTATCAAGTTACACCTGTTGTTCATCCTATTAGATTGTACATTCAGTCAGGGTGGCAATCTTGTGTCATTTGCCCTTATGTACCTATATTATACTGTTAATAAATACATTTGACCTCAAACAACTATGCATCATTATCAAAGTTATTAGCTATCACAACTAAAGTTTTTAGCATGCGCAGCATGCCAAGTGGTACACTTTGTGCTTTGAGAATTAAGGCCATGATATTCTTACTCATGCCTCATTCACTTATTTATGCATTTACGTTTTGCACTGAAATGCACTTAACTAATATCTTCATTTCAGAGACTAATACTATGCTTTATAGGATTACTTAAAATACAGTATAATTATATACTCTCTTATACATACAATTTGCAAAAATTTGCTGGAAAACAAATATCAAATGACTGCCCGCTTTAAATTATTTTATTTTTTCCTTTGATACCCAGCTTATGTTGTTATTGGATGTTTCACCATTTTCCCTTTCATCTGCATGCATTATAATTTTTTACATGTAGTATTAGAAGATATTTAATGACTGCAATGTAATTCCTAGAAAACCTGAGCAAAAACGTCTAAAGGTACATATTTTTAAACACTTTCACTCTCTCAAACCTGAATTAATGCTGTGATCTAAAAAAAAAAAAAAAAAAAAAGGTATTCTATGAGCCTTCCCGAAGTTCTTTTCTATCTCTGCAGTTCCTGTAGGGACTCAGACCCAGCAAGGAAATTTATGTTGGCTGACAACTTCTGGTTCTCACTAGAGGTCGCAGGATGTCAAAAAACTGACCAGCAAACAAGGACACAGTTGCCAGAGGTAGTCTGCACAAAGCATCCTCTTTGTATGGTCCGGGCAAGGCCTCAGACAGTGAGCCAATTAGAACACCGGACTCTAAAACCTGTTAAGGCTAATTAGTGCTCACCTCCTGCACCGCTTCTGCCTTTGAAACTAAGAGCTTCAGTGCCTCGTGGCCTTTAAAGACCTAGCAGAAGAATAGGATCTGAAGGATTGCTATAACATTCTACAGAGTAAATGCTTCAATACAGTTAAGGTTATCTGATGGCTAGGGTTAGTAGTCTATTTTCTGTCTTGTGAAGTGGCAGACATATTTAATTGGTATCCCAATGAGTATTATAAATTCAGCTCTTACAAACTCATTATTTCTTTAAATATTTTAGTAATGTATTGCTAGAAAAGGAGGTAACGCTATCCTGTCCTTTTCTTAACACGCCCTATCTGGTAAGTTTCACATGCAAATATTCCTCTGGTAATTTCCGTTTTCAAGTTTGATTGTAACAGCCCTTTCAATATTCAAACTCTGATATGGATCTCATACTTTTTACTTACTTATTTATTTATTTATTTATTTTGCCCTTCATAGTGACTAGAGTATTATCAAAACAAAATAATACTTAAAATATACAAAAATCTCTTGCAATTGTGGTGCAAAAGTACCAATTATAAATCCTCAGGAGAACTTTTAAATGGAGCAACACTTCTGAAAACTTACCCTGAAATGAGCCAGCATAGTTAAAGGATTAGTCTTATGGAAAAATGTGACAATTGGGGAAAAACAGATCTCCTCTTTGAGGGCAATTCAAAAGCCACAGGGAATCTTACAGATCAAAAAAGTTGTCATCACTTCAGCCTATAGTATTCGACATGTGAGAAGAAACAACTGATTCCGAAATAAAATAAGTTCTATTGAGTTAAATTAAAATTTATCATCCCATTGTTCCCTTTGATGTTTCTTATTTGGCGAAATTATTAAAAATAACTCAGATACTGAGATCAAAGCAGTAAATATTGATTCAGTTAGGAGCAAGTTAATTTTGAGAGGTTAGAAGAACACAAGTTAGTAATTGGTCAATCCTGATGTTATATTTTTTGTATAGTTAAAATCACTTATCGGCACTTACTCTGTTTTATGAAGAGCTACCTGTTTACGATAGTTTTATTTATTCTTCGAGAACAGGTCCTGAGAACTGAGGCATTTATATGCTGGGTTATTATAATAAAAATGGCTAATAAAAGGTCCTACAACATATTGAATTAATTGCTCTACTAATTGCTTTCCTGTTTTACTAGTAATTAAGAGCAAACGGCTTTATGTTCTTTGCATGTGGTCTGATGATTTCAAAAGAGTAAGTCATAAACTTTGCACTGATTTTAAAGCCAAACACATGACAATTTCCATTTCTTGTAGCAATTGTTATTATAGGGCAAGAAAACAAAGGAGAACCAAATTCATTTCTACAGGTTATCTAGAAATGTTTAAATCTTCTGCTATTCTTTTTTGAAATTACTAAAACATTTTATTTTAAAAGGCAGCCTGTGCTTAGAAATTGCTCTAGCAATATGATTTAGTTACTTTTTATGTTAATGTTGGAGCCATTATGAACGAGCAGACTTTTTGAAATCTTTCTGTAGAACAGAGAGAAAAAGGGACAGCAACCCAGTCCATCTCTGTGACAACCAGAATACTCAATAGTGAGGAGTGTGATACTAAGCACAGACTTACAAATGAACTGTGACCTCAGCTCACAGATGGTGGTGTTTTTAGAGGAGTGGTAATAATTTGGAAAGCACTGGGTATAACCTTCTATCAAATACATGCTAACTAAAGTAGAAAACGGAGGAAATTATCCGGAAATGTCAGCACTTTCCCTCTAGCAAAAAATTAAAGCACCACACCCATTGTCCTCTGAAATAGCTAGATAATTGAGGATGAGGGGTGCTTTCAAAACCTTGTCTGGGTAATTAGCTTTTGATAACCCAGCTCTCCTGTGTACCCTGGCAAAAGCAATGTGGATATTCTAGTGCTCTACTGACCTGTGAGACAATCGGAATCCGCTGTTCAGACAATTGGTATCCCTGGCTCAGTTGTGCTCAGTTCTGTTGACAGATTTTTTTTTTCTTTTGGGTGTCAGACATAGAGTAAATCTGAATGAAAACTTTCCCCAGGAAGCGAGGAAGAGAAATCACATAAAAGGAAATTGTCCCCTCCGAGTTGGAGCCGCCTCAGCGTCTCAGGATTTTAGAGCTGGTGTTGCTAGCCTTGAGCACACCATGTTCACCTATTTTAGGGACCATTAGTTAATGTTGTTAAAGTGCTGTGCAGATGAAAAGCAATACATATATAAATAAACACACCTCAGATGCTTCATATTGATCGGAATTTGGTTTTATGGTGCAAAATTACTGCTTTAGGAGTTGCAAAAGTGACCCAAAGTGAGTTATAATGCCTGAAGATGAAGGCCAAGGTCATTAATTATTGCCACCTGAAAGCTCAGTGCAGCTTACCAAGTGAATTTGGCCTGGCCCCGAAACCAGCCCAGAGCATAATGGTGAGTTTAGAAGTACAGAAAAACCAGTGTGTAAGTGCAGCTGCATATGATGAATCGAGTTAAATAAGTTATAAAATAACCTGGTGATTTTACAATGCATCATAAAAACTGAAGTCATACACGTTGTAAATATATACCAACCAATTACCCAACAACTTATTCTAGAGGCTGGTAGAGAATGTCAGCTTTTCCCAGCTAAGTCAGTTTGGCATATCGTGTTTTTATTTGCTAATTACTGAAAGAGGCTTGCTTTGATAAGTCCAGGCTGTCAGAAATTTATTTTCAGAAGGTAAATTAATAAAGTTAGTTATGGGGATCACTGCTATTTGGACATTTAGTCCCTAGTACCTAGGGAATGAGGAGATGAAATCCTGAGGTAAATGAGTCCTGTTATGAGGAAAGGCATTCTCCTTCTCCAGTCTCCCTTCAGATTCTCTTTTTACCTGTGATGGGAAATCTTGCTTTCCCCTACTGTTCTGTAAGTGCTTATTACAAGTTTCCTTTCTGAGTCTCTGATCTGATTGTTGATGCTCTCATGGATATTTGTAATTTGTGGGCGGGAGAAGAGACCAGGACTTCCTAGCCTCTGAGCTGCTGTCAAATGCCCAGCTCCATGCTAAATGATTCATGTACCCGACGTGTTTGCATTGCAAGATAACCGTATGAAGTGAGCATTTTATTTTGAAGGAGAGAAAAATTGAGCTGAGAAAGAGTAAGCGTCCAAAGACATCTTGTCCAAGGGCAAGGATTCAAAGACATTTTCTGATTCCAAACACTGCATTTATGTTAAGTAGGTAGAGTTTAAAATTAATTTTCAGGCTTATTCTAGTGTAAAATATTTCCCATGATGGAATATTAGAATACTACTTAGCTTTTTGAAATAAACTGAATTCTATTTTTGTTAGTTAGAGATATGTATCTGGTGGGATTCATGCACAGAAAATATGGGGCCTTTGTCATGGAAAAGATGTGCACGGAAACAACATGGCCTCTACTTCTCAGGACTTGAATGGAAGGCAGAGTAGGGACACTTCCATCTAGAATATAACCTGGGGAGTCAGGACGGATACAATGCAAAATGAGGCTTCACCAGAGGGTTGAAGAAAGACTGGGCTTTAGCTGGGGCCAGAGGTTCTTGGCCACTATCACACATGCATTTCTCCCTGCCCATCACTGGTCAGCAGGAAGGACTAGCAGAATTGCAGGCCCCCAAAGAGCAGACAGCTTAGGGAGCCAGCGGAGGATCAGAAGTTACAAGGTGACAGTAGTGTGTTCATGAAAGACATACTTATTCTCTTATCGCTTATTTTTATTTATTCATCTATTTATTTTTACATTTTTAGAAAAGTTTATTTATTTATTTTGAGAGAAATAGAGAAAGCATGAGCAGGGGAGTGACAGAAAGAGAAGGAGAGGGGGAGAATCCCAAGCAGGCTCCCCTGGCAGTAGGCAGAGCCCTACGCAGGGGCTCAAATTCACGGAACCGTGAGATCATGACCTGAGCCAAATCAAGAGTCCGACGCTCAACCGAGTGAACTACCCAGGCACCCCTATTTATGTATCTATTCATCTTAGCCCTTTATAATAGCATAGGATCAGAAGAATGTTAGGAAGTGATTGACTTGGATAATGGCCCTTATGTAGTTTGGGCATTTCTATCTCACAAGAAGCTGGTACTACTTAGTTATTTTATTTTTAAAATTAAGTTATCCTCATTGCACTGGAAGTATATAGTATGTTTTATTGAAGGTGTCAGTGACTATTTTTTAATCTTCTTGAGGAAAGTTGAATGAAATGAAGTACAAATTTTATTTGATAAGGAGATTGCATAGCAAAAGTTGGGAAACCTACATTCTAGACACTGGTCACAGATGTATATTATTGGGGAATTTATAAGCAACACCACCAATGTCACCTAAATCTTTATTTCAAATTGATACAGGCTGTATTAGAGGGATTTACAAATAAAATTGTCCTAGCTTTATTTAATTTGTACCCAGGTGTGTGTGTGTGTGTGTGTGTGTGTGTGTGTGTGTGTGTGAGTGAATTTCTTGCCTGACGGTGGAAAAGCTCACAGTGTACAGGATTTTCACACAAATCATTAGGAAAATGCCGATTAATAATAATAATGCCGATTAATAATAAAAGCACCTTTTAAAATATGCTTACACCCACCCAAAAGTACACTGCATGCATGATCTTACTTAATTCTTATTTCAACACTATCGGATATTTTATTTTTGTTTCAAAAACCAAGATAGAGAAGCTAGGGAAGTAATTTGCCTGAGGCAAAACCGCTACTAATTGACAAGGTCAGACTTAAAACTTTGTTTTCTGGTAGTGAAACCCATGCCCTTAACCAATCTGTCCGTTGTCTCTTTCCAGCATCACCTTGAATAAATCACTCTACCTTAGAGTTATACCACTTAGTTCCATTTAGTGAAGGAGAAGGCTCTCTTCAAATAATATGTTTAGAGGGGCTGGATATAGTTTGACTTTTCAGAACTCACTTAGGATGATAATAATAGCAAACAGATACCAAAAGTGCCCTATATATGGGAATTGTAAAGCATACCACATATATTAACTAACTTAATCCTTATAACAACTCTATTAAATATTATTATTACCCCTAAGATTATCCCTGTTTTATGGATGAAGGAAGTGAGGACAGACAAGGTTAAAAAAAAAAGTGGATTCAAAGTTACCACTGCTAAGCTAATAAACAGAGCACTGGAATTTTGATTGGGGGATCATTTCCAAGCTCCATATTTTTGTACCTCCCTCGCTAGTTGTTCAGGGGAAAACAGCGAAGATTCAGTGTAGGCCTGGAGGTCACATAGTTGAATACCTGTTAGCGGACTACGGTTATGAGTCCCATCGGGTGAGAGATGAGATGATTTTCTTCTTATTCCATTCAATTCCTTCCATTTTCCTTCGGCAAGCTGCTGCCTGAATGAAGAATACAATCATTTCTGGATGTCATTAGGCAATAATACATGGTTTCTGAACACACAAGTCAGTGGCTCTTCTTGAGACTTAAATAGTAAATGATGCTTAAAGAAGCGACCCAACCTAAAGTGCTAATGGTAAATACACGCAGCTTCTGTGTACAAACATGGCCTTTTTGCACTGCATTACTAGACGTGACAGTGAGTGATAAGTAAGAGAAGGAATAGACTGAGGTTTGGCGTGTGGAAGCCGCAAAAAGGTTGTGGTCCACAGACAGTGTGGGGCTCTATGGGTACATAGCAAGTGAGTTAGATCGGTGTTTATCAAGTATCAGTTAACCTTCATGTGCTACCTTTATTATCGACTTAATTTCATAAAGCATCCAACTTGCTTTTTAATCTAAGTAGCAGGAGAAATATATGCAATTGCGAATTTGTTAATTAATTTTTTATAACATGTGTGTATATAGGATATACAGATGTATGTAGCTTTTCATGTTTTTTTTTAGAAGGTTATCACTGTGTTACCTAAAATGATCTCAGGCAGTATTGGTAGTTTAAGTACCACACCTTGGGACACTGAAGTAGAATTAGGAGATGCTATGTAGACTTGCTTAGGGCAGAGAGAGAGCCTAAGAGAAAGAAGGTGAGATACAGCATATGTGTGCTGTAAAGGATCGCATAAGAATGGGGGGAAAGCGAGAGTTACATGAGTTAAAAAGCCATAAAAACAAAGGGGATCTCTGTTCCCCACAGTTGAGGATATGTTAGAGAAGAGGGTAGTACAGCACACCAGTAAGTACCAAGGAATAACCCGACTGGTTTTTTTCTTTTTTTTTTTTTTTAATATTTATTTATGAGAGAAAGAAAGAGATGGAGAGAATAGAGGAGGGGCAGAGAGAGAGAGAAAGAAGAACTAAAGCAGGCTGCACGCTGACAGCAGAGAACCTGATGTGGGGCTAGAATTCAGGAAATCTTAAGATCATGGCCTGAGTGAAAGTCAGATGCTTAACCAACTGAGCCATCCAGGAGTCCCAATAACCACAGACTCTTAGTCAGTAGTCAGACCAGAAGCCTTTGACGGAGAAAGGTTCTTTCTTCCTTTCTCCCTCCCTCCTTCCTTCCTTTCCTTCCTTCCTTCCTTTCCTTCCTTCCTTCCTTTCCTTCCTTCCTTTCCTTCCTTCCCTTCCTTCCTTCCTTCCTTCCTTCTTTCTTTCTTTCTTTCTTTCTTTCTTTCTTTCTTTCTTTTTCTTTTTCTTTTCCTGGGGGAGGTGTATGTCTTTTTCTTAACAAACAAACAAACAAACAAACAAACAAACACCTTCTGTGACACTTTTGTTGTGAAGCTAATATTGCCTTCTGTTCATTTTTTCATTCTGTCTCTGACACTATATTTGTTACTTAGGAAACAGCAATACAGACAGATTTGGATTGAATGTAGTTTCACGCTAATTATCAAGAGTTGGGAGCATACTGTAATAGTGACATATGAAACAATGTGACATAAAAAAATACCCATAGAATGTGAAATTTAAAAAACGTGAAAGTCAGAGGTCATTTAGGCCCAGAGAATCATCTCCTCATTGAAATATATTTATCTGAGATGCCTAAAATGTAATTCCAAAGAACAGCAGCATTAATTCAAAGCAGGATTTTTTTTTAAAGCCTTGAAACAGTAGGTTGAACCATATGAAATTGCCAATATTTTCTGTTTTTAACCTTCAGAGAAGACAATTTCACAGAAGCCAGTCAATATATATACTATTTGGTTAACAGGTTAAAGTGTTTACTTCAGACAAGGGGAGTGAGACTAAGGGAGAGAGGAAACCGCATTTGATTCTATTCACATCTAAATTACAGTAAAACCTTGGATCCTGAGGAACTTGTTGTGTGAGTGTTCTGCAAGATGAGCCAACATTTCTAATAAATTTTGATATGATAAACGAGCGATGTCTTGCAATACAAGTAGTGTCTGATGCCGAACATCATATGATCACAACTTAGTCAATGGTTCTTGAAATTTGCATTGATATACGAGTGCTTTGGATTACAAGCATGTTTCCAGAATGAATTATGCTCACAAAACAAGGTTTTTCTGTGTCTTTTTTTTTTTTTTTAACCAGGGACATGAGCAGGATATATTCATGTATTACTTGGTTTCCTAACAACTACAATCACAATTAGCTTTTTACAAAATGACTAGATAAGAAAATAGACATTTCGAATTCAGATTATCCACAGGGCAAGTTTATTTAAATTACTGTGACAGCCAACAGGATATACCAGTTGGCATAGAGTGTATCTCTTGCTTTAGCTCTCTTGGGTGACTTTATTCCCTGGAGTGCTGGGGGCTGATGGAGTTCTGCTGCAGGTGGTGATGGTGGTCAGGGTCAGGTGCCACCTAGAAGCCAAGGTTACTCCAGCACATGTCTCACTAAAGGAATCAATCTCCTCTTTTTATCTTCCTAAGGAGACTGGATTCACATCCTGCACATGTTTGTGGCTACATTCTGACCGAACATTCAACTCCTTCCTAACATGCATATTCTTGCTTTTTGTTTTCTTCAAATTCTTGCAAATTCATGTTTTTTTAATGCACATGGGAAAAAAGTCTACTTTTAGTTTGTGATCACAGCAACTATAGAAACAAAATTTAAAGGTAAGTATTTTATTACTATAGAGTTAGATTCAGTAACTATTTTAAAATAATATTTATAAATAAATCAGGGTTGAGGCCTAGGATATTGTGGTGTAAATAACTATTCTCTACAGGTATTTTAGCCTTAAAGAAACATTTCTATATTTTGATTTGAGGTTCTACTATGTCAATCATCCTAAATCTAGAATATAAACTTATAAAATTGTGAAACTGAGCAATGATAAATTTTGTATGGAAACCATAATAGGCATCATTATATGATGAGGCAGATGTCCCTATATATTACCTTTTTTTTTTTTTTTCAGGGAAAATGAATGAATATACTTATTCCTGCAAAGTAAGTGATGTTTAAGTAGACTCCAGGTACAAACTCTTCCAAATTTACCTATGTTAAAAAGTCTAGGAGATGTTTGCAGTCATTTACATCAGCAAGGGACATTTTAAAAGTTTGGGGATAGCAGGTAGGGACAATGCTAGCAGCTTTTCAAGAGCAAGGATCCTCTAAAGGAAAGTTGCATTTTCTAGGCATTCAGATGGGCAGAATACATTCTTGTTTAGCCCTGCACTACAGCAACACCATTATTAATTATGCAAACCTTTTTTTTTTTTTTTTTGGATGGGTAAAAGAATTTGAGAATGACTCAGCAAGAGATTTCAAAACCAAATACCTCTACCTACTTATTGAACATGTTCTTTTCAGATCTGCTCTCTGTTCTGTGACCTGGGGTTAAAAGTTTGAGATCTACAGAAGAAGGCTTTGTTACTGCATCGGCCTCTGAGAAAGCCCCAGTTTTGCTAGGAATATCAAATCAGTTCTACCTAGTCCTCTCATCCTTTTAGTCTTAGTTTAAGTTGGAAATAGATGACACTTCTTTGAGTTTAGCCTCCAATATTTCTTTAACAAACATAAAACCTGGTCAAATCCACTAACCTAACTGGGTCTACCTGTCAAAAGTATGTGTGTGGGAGGGAGGATGGTTACTTTCATACTTTCCTCTAGATAACACTGTATATTGATGGAAAAGGGGGGCATTTAAATGTTAAATAACAATGTAAAGGGAACAGAAGATTTTTTACAAGCCACTGCCAAAGTGACAGTTCAAGATTGAGTCGGAAAAGGCAAGACTCCCAATCACCAGTCTGGGGGAGGAGAAGTCCTCTCACCTATTTTGGAAACTGCTTGCAGATGTGGGGAAACCACTGAATTGCTCACAACAGGGGTTTTGCAGAGATTTCCTCTGATTTTTTTTTTTCCTCCCCTATTTCCCACAACCTGTGTTTGTCTTGCGTCTGCTAGGCTGACATGTGGTTTACCTCGCTGATCCTGCTGCCAGGTTTTACACACTCTCCTCAGAAGTAAAACAACTGAAGCCGAAGGATACCGAGCAACTCTGGGCATGGGCGCCAGAACTGTCACAGAAAATTTGCTTCCCGAGTATTCCTTCCAACTTCCCTTCCTGCGCCCACGTGAGCCAGAGCGCCAGCCCATCAGCAAGGTCTTAGCGTTTCCTGCTGCTGCAATCTGTAACTTGATTTTGGATTTTTTTTTTTTTTTAATTGCAGTTCTGGGGATCTTAGTTCTTAGCAAAACTTTGTTGGTTGGAGGACTTTTAAAGCAGTCTATTTCCTTACCCAAGTCGCGAAGGCTCAGACACTTTTCCTCCATTCCCGGGCTGCACTAAGGTTAAGCCGCAGCAAAGGAAAGAAACACACACTCGCTGTTTATTTGGGGGGAGGGGAAGTAGAGGTTTGCAGCTAAGTTATCACGATCCCTCGCGCCACCCCCGGTCTGGCACTCTCGGCTGACACGTACATCATCTATTAATTGCTGTTCGCGGACGCAGATACATAATATATTCATTTTTATCTTTAGTAAAATATAAATGGAATTGTCAGCGCGCTCGTGTCTGTTTGTTTGTATAAGGCTATCAAAAGAAGTCAGAGAGGAGGCTGTGGCCCGGATCCTGACCCTGATTGTATGAATAAGTAAGCAGGATGCAAGTGATTGGGTTAGATGCTGCGAAGATTTTTTTTTTTTTTTTTTTTTTTTTCAAGTTAGGAAGAGGGTAAAAAAGACAGCCTGGGGAAGGTGGGGGGGAGGCAAACGGTGCATCCCCACATCCTCACACTTTTGCTCTTTTCAGTCAGTTGCTTTGCTGGCTTCTGCAGGCTTTTAAGGTCTCGCGGCGTAGAAATGCCTGCCCCCCACCCCCTTCCTCGGTCTCCCCTTTCAGTTCAGATGTGCTGATGTGCAGACCGGATTCATCTTCCCGGAGCGGCGGCGGCGGCGGCGGGCGCAGGCGGCGGCGGCGGCGGCGGCGGCTCGCGCTCGACCGCCGGGTCCTGGCAGCGGCGGGGGCGCGGCGCTGGAGCCCTAGCTCCGGTGGCAGCTGAGCCCGCGGGGCGCCGCTCGCCCAGCCGCGGCCGCGGGAAGTTCGGCCGCCAGAAGGACGACCTGGCAGGCTGCGAGCGCCCGCTCCGCGAGAGCCGAGTTTGCCCGCAGCTGCCCCTCCCCGTCTCCGGGAGCCGAGCTCCTTACCTGCCCTCCGCCCACCCGCGGGCCCCTAGCCAACTTCTCCCTGCGACTGGGGGTAACAGGCAGTTCTCGCCCTCTCTCCTGTCCCGACGGCATCCGTATGTCTTCGGACACCTGAACGCCCCAGTGTCGCCGAGGAGCCTCCCGGTGGGGAGAGGAGCACCGGTTCCCCTCGCACCGCACATCAGCGCGGACCGCGGACGCTTCACCTCCCGGTCCCGTCCCTTCCTTTTCCTCCAGGGGAGGAGGATGGGGTTGGAAACGCTTCCCCCGAGGATGCTCGTGTTGCTGGTGGCCTCGGGGATTGTTTTGTACGGGGAGCTTTGGGTCTGCGCTGGCCTCGACTATGATTACACTTTTGATGGGAACGAAGAGGATAAAACGGACACGATAGATTACAAGGACCCTTGTAAAGCCGGTAAGTGCCTCTCCAGGTCGGGACGGTGGCGCGCGGGGTCCGTCGCGCTGGATTTCCGAGGGGTGGCGGTGGGAGCTCACCTGTTTCCTTCCCTCTCTCGCCAGCCCCTCCGCCGTCCCTCCTCTTGCCCTCCTTTCCTTCCCCTCCCCACCCCCCAAGTGGCAGTCGCCGTGGCCCGAGTTGACTGGAGTTCTGTGCTAGTGGGATCGAACGCCAAGCTCCCATCTCCCAGTTTGGGAAAAACGTCCAGAGTTCGGATTCCCTTCCCCTCCCCCAGCAAAACGAAACAAGACTTACACACAGCTGGCTGGCCGTGGGTTTTAAATACCAACACTCAGCGGGCTATATGTATCTGGAGGGGACTTCACCTCCTCTTTGTTCCAGGGTGCGGTTCCCCGGTGCTCGCCCGAGACCCAGTTGGTTCGAGTTCCCCCAAATATGGGTGGGGGTGGGATTGCTACCTCGGGACACCTTTGCTTCCCTCTTTTGCCAGGGATTTCAAGTGTGGGATCCGGGCGAAAAGGGGATTGTGGGACGACCTTGGAAGCTCTCATGCTAGATGGAATTCGAATGCATTTGCCCATTTAAAATAAACCTTAAAAAAAAATGTCCAAGTTGTTACCCCATTCAAACTTGCGCCTTCCTTCCTGTGTACGCCCCCTGGGAACCGCAGTTTGACCTGCACTGCCTGAAGCTCAGCTTCCCCTCGCGGGTCCCCAAGCGCCCCGGGATCTTCCCCTCTCCCCCTCAACGCGTCCAGCGCCTCTGCGAGTCCTCCTCCCGCTCGGGGCGGAGCTTAGCTCCCGCCGCCTCAGGTCGGATCCGCACGTGCCGCGACCGGTGACCACGTGAGCGCAGCGTCCCGGGGGCTCCAGAGGCGCCAGGTCCCTGGCCCTGCGCAGCGGAGGTTGGGGTGACCAGAATTCAGTGTGGTGGACTCACGACCAACTTCGGAAGGAAGGTTACGAGGGGTGTTGGGGCCGACTCGGTAGGGTTGTTTGTAAGCACGTTCTGTCCCATCTCTAGAGGTGTGGGCTTTGGCGAAGCAGAGAGGAAGGGAGTGGGCAAAGTGCCAAAAGTGTGTCTGCCTCTCCGGATTCTGTGCGGGCTTGGTCGGTATGTGACTGCGACTTCTTCCCTTTTCATAGCTAGGTAAACCTTATTCAGCCTTTCTTGGTCCTGAAGGAAGGAGAAATGCACACAGTGAAAGAAAATGCTGGAAATTCCCTTGTTGCTTTGTACCGTTGATGACACATTGCTCTGACAAGGAGCGAATGTGTGCTGTGTGCGCGTTATCAGATCTTCCTTGGTGCGCTCTTACTGAGGATAGTTGTTCAAAACTTGGAGTAGCTTCGTAGAAACTTGTCAGTCTGGAGCCTGGAATTCTCATTTGATTCCATTTGCTTTGTAAGTTTCCTCCTGACACCTTTAACACTAAGTCTGTCCCGCCGAAAGTTTCTTGGGCCTTCCCTGGTGGTTTGGAGAAGGAGACATCATTCTGCCAGGATGGGTGACTAGCGACTGGACAACCAGAATTCAGTACTGTAACAACTCCCCAAAGCACACTTTTTATAGGGAAATTAGTTTTGAATCATGTTTACAGCTGGGTGAAAATTGTGTACTTCCTTGTTTTACATAAGGTAGAAATGAAGTGTTTCTAAAGGTTGTCTAGGGAAACATCTATTCTGATGCTCTCTTGTGTGAAAAATTCAACCAGCTATTAATATGAAAAAACCAGGGCATATGTATCATGGGCTTGATTTCAGGACAATAAATATTGTTTTCCATACAGATTCAAGTAAAAGTTTATGTCTTTGAAAATCATTGACTTAAAATATGAATATAAGAAGTGTCAAAAATTAGTACTATTTTCAGAAATTATGTTGTTTTTAGATTTATCTTATGTTAGAAATTGTACAGAATAAGATTCGGCGAGCATACTGGTTTTTTTGTTTTGTTTTGTTTTTTGTTTTCTACTTAAGACTGTTTTCAATTTTGAAATTTAAATGGTTGCACCATGTGTATTGAAATATGACTCAAGGATAAATATTTATTATCCTCAGTAAATAAACATCTAGAGCAAGGAAAAAAATTCTAACAGCGTTTAGTTTTGTTTTTTCCTTTAATATTGGTTTATTGTTGAGCATAGCTGTTGAAGATAAAACAATGAAAACAACTTTGAATGGATTATTACTCTAATCTTATTTCTTCCCTATCTTTGAGTACGAGAGGCATACCTGTGTGTATGTGTATGTTCTGTATGTATCATGAAAGAGAGAGAAGAATGGCACCAGTGGTAGGCTGAGAAGTTTGTCCAAAATCTGAGATCACTTAAAAAAATTTTTTTAATGTTTATTTGTTTTTGAGAGGGAGGCAGGAAGGGAAAGGGGGGGGAGAGAGAGAGAGAGAGAGAGAGAGAATGAGAGACAGAGAAAGTGGGGGAGGGGCCGAGAGAGAAGGAGACACAGAATCCCAAGCAGGCTCCAGGTTCTGAGCTGTCAACACAGAGCCCCCATGCAGGGCTCGAACCCGTGAACCATGAGATCATGACCTGAGCCCAAGTAGGATGCTTAACCAACTGAGCCCCTCAGGGGCTCCTGCCATCACTTTTTAAATGATCAACCCTACCTTTTAAAATTCAGTGACGTGAAGGCTTTAATTTACCATCTTGGCTAAAGAGTGGCAAAATCCTTTTTGTTTTTCCCTTGGCCTCTCTTTTGGCACTATATAAGACAAGTAAAAGTTGTAATAACAGGAAAAAAAATTAAATAGTACATTGAAATCCCAAACAAGAGTCAAAAAAAGGTCACTAAAATAAGAAAGATGAGGACAGATATGTGAAAAAAGGCCACACAAAAGCATGGAGGGTGCTCTCCAGATTCTGGGATACCTTTGTCTGCCCTTTCGAAGAGCAGAATGGAGGACGTGGGCCATGAAATAAAGTGTCCTTCTCTAACAAGGGTCCTAATTTTCCTCAGACTATACAGTGGCTTGATGTCATAATGACTAATGAAACCATAATTTTCATTTCAACACAACAGCCCAATTGGGTGGAATTTGTGAATCTTCCCATTACACAGATAGGAAAACAGATGCTCCATGAGGTCAAATGCTTGTTAAGATTATCCAGAACTTGATTTGAAGTCTCCTGGCTGCAAAACCTGCATGCATATAGACAGATAGACAGACAATAACACTGCATTCTTTTTTTTTTTTTTTTTTTAAATTTTTTTTTTTTTTTTTGGGACAAGGGAGAGACAGAGCATGAACGGGGGAGGGGCAGAGAGAGAGGGAGACACAGAATCGGAAACAGGCTCCAGGCTCCGGACCATCAGCCCAGAGCCCGACGCGGGGCTCGAACTCACGGACCGCGAGATCGTGACCTGGCTGAAGTCGGACGCTTAACCGACTGCGCCACCCAGGCGCCCCTAACACTGCATTCTTAGCTGGCCTTTTGGAGGTCTTCCTTGAAATGCAAACAATAGAAATTTGTCTGGGTTTACCTAGAGTCTAGACTAATAAAAGTGCAGTTACTTTCATATCTGGTAAGTATGAAATGACTAAGAACATAGTTTCATCTTATAAAGTCTTTGAGGTCAGAGGTCATAGCTGATTTTTAATGTTTATCACAGGGAGATAGATTACCACTGTTGGTATCTAGCTAAAGTTCTGAATTCCAGCTCGATATCTGTAGACTATAAATGTTGATCTTCATTCCTCATCTACAAACTTCTATTTTAACCAGTAATGTGACTCAAGAAGAAATATAAATATAACATTAAAATTGTGCCATTCTTAATACATTTGTGAAATGGTATAATTTGTATATCCATGAGAACTCTAATTTCAAGTTCATGGGACAGAAAGGAAGCCTCGGGTTAATTTAATTGAACTTTCACTTAGACATTTGGGTATAAGCAAAAGTAGGTTAAGTTAGTACAGCACAGCTTCATGTATATTTATATAGCCAAATCTGTTAGGACAGAATGTAGGTAATTAATCTTTCTCTCTTTGTAGATAATCACAAAGAAGCAGATAATTCAAAGGAGTATCTGACTGTCTTTCTTCAGCGTAGTATGTAGTCCTCTGAGTTTGCAATCCTACTCTCTCTAGTTCAGAAGGTTCCTGAGGGACACCAGGAAGCTGATGCTACAGGAAGTCATTCCAGAACAGAGACTGTTTCAGTGTTGTACTGTTCCATTCCATTCCAGAACATTCCCTTGTTTCAGTGTGGAACTGTTCCAGTAGGTGTTAATCTGAGTATTAATATCTATGAAGAGCCTGGGCAAATTCAGCGTGCAAGTTAAACTCTCAGATTTGTCTAGAGGTTCCCTGGAAAAACAGAAACCTGATAAACTCTGTATTCCCTGCCTTCCTCCTTTCTTTCTCTGTTTGTACTTAAGGGGGTATCTGGAAAGCTCAGGCAGTCGAAATACAAGAGGTAAGAAGGGGGATTGAAGAATTTCTATTGTGAGTGATGGGTAGAGGTGGAGGAGATCGATGACGTAAAATGTTTGTCTAGAAGATTTGTCCTTATCCTCTTGGACAAGTGTGAACACCCTGAAAAAAAGACTTTCTACTTTGAATCTCCTCGGTAAATGACTCCTTTGCTTGGAAAAAATCCAAACAAGATTAAAGGTCAGTGACTTGCAAGGTTAAATTTGCCTTTAGAGTGGCATATACAAGCCTGTTTACATAGAAATAGGCTTTTGGCATCCTAAAGGATTCTCCTTTCCGCTTTTCTTTGCAATTAATGTCCCAGGGTTCTGGTATACTAATTCTTCATCAATTCTTCATGGGATAATTTTCATAAATTCATAATTTCTTGGTAAAGATCTTCTTTCTTTTGGTCCTCAGTGCTGTACTTTCTAGCTTCATTGCTGGCCTCTTAGGTACGAGGTTTTAGAATTTGATGTCCAACCCGGTGTCTACTTTATTCTATCATAGTATTAAATATCGAGGCATATATTTCTTGGTCAGCACCTCTCTAGGTTGCCAAACCCTCATGTTAAAAATGCATTTCGTAGAGTGGCTTCCCTTAACCAGCCTCTTCTCTTTCAGTTTTCATTCCTCAGATCTTGCTTTGTTCTTTTTTTTTTTTTTTTTCCTTCTCCTGCTTCTGGTGCCAACTCAGAAGTACAGTTTTTGCAAAAGGGATGGATAGACATTATATTCTATAGACTTGAATTCTGTTCATCATTTACAATAGTAATTCTTTAGCCCTTGTCGTGAGGGTTCACATCCATTTTTGGCCCGTAAATGGCAGTTACTGTCACTAGGTATGAATTAGGTGGACTATTTTTTTCTTAAATATATCCCCATAGAGGAAGCTGGCTTTGAAACTCCTTTTTGTTTGTTGATTTACACATCGTCTCCTGGTGTCTTCCCAGTTTTTGATCCCTGAAGAAGGTGGTATCATTTACAAGTTCAAAATCTAGCTGGAATCCCCTCTCTGAGGCAGTTCAGGTAATAATTAATGGAGTCTTTATGATTTCTAATTCAGCAGGTGCTGTTTGAGTCCTCCCTTCTCTGTTGAGGCCTCCTGAGTCTATGGTGGAACAGTTAGACGTGCCTAAGAGCCCACCTAGCAAAGGCTTTTTGAGATAGTTAGCACATAATTCCCTACTTTTCCTCTTGCCATCATGATGGCTCACTTTTCTATGAAGTCCTGATGTATGCCATGTATAGTTTCTTCTACAGAAACCATATTGTCTTCCCCCATTATGTATGTAAGAATCCTATTTTTGTGCATTTTAGCAACTCTCCCTTATTTAACATTTATTCTCACTTGGCTGTAGTTACCATCATATTCTTTGTAAACCTTAAGAATATTAGTCACATTAATGATCCCTTTGGCCTCTTCAACAGTGCGTGTACTGGACAGAGGTTAGCCTTTCAATTTTTCTAGAACTCAGGTAGATAGTATTGAGTGCTAGTGATTTACCATCATTATTGTTTTTCTTTTTAGAATATTATCTATTGTTTTTAATAGTACCTTAGACCCATCGACTTAAATATTTAAAATTAGGACTGCCCTAAGCTTTTATAAGAATGCTTGGAAAAGATAGAGGTGAATAATCCATTTAAAATGAGGCCTTGCACATCCTGCTGGGACCATCTGGTGTCTGGGGAGATGGGGGGAGGGGGCCATACTGCTCCCCTGAACTGTAGGAAAGCCCCCTGCAGCATCTGGAGCCCATAGCTAGGCCTGGGCCAGGCTGAGGCTCAGGTGCCTGGCAAGGTTTCTGGGCCTGTAGGATATCCTCAACTGAGGGAATTTTGAGGCCTCTTACAATTTTCATATTCCAAGATCTGAAATTAATCCCGGACTTATCCTTCCTAAATGAGGGAGTTAAGAGTCCTCTCCCCAACACTGGATATAGTAGAATGATTTAGCAGTACGGCTTTAGTGGTTTATTTCCTTTAGTTATCTATTGAATAATGATGCTTAGGGAGGAACATTAAAAATAATTTATAGCCTTAAAGTTATGGAATGAATTGCACAGAATATGTTCTTTCCCAGAGAGCAGGAGGGAGGGAATCCCTTGCTTATTTATTTAGTTCTTGCCATTGTCAGCCCTGAAAATGGGATATTGACTATTAGATTTTGAGACACTGTGGGTTGGCTAATGGAATGCTTGTTTTATCAGCTCTTTACAAAACGTGGGCTAATCCTGTCAAGCTGTTTTAAAGAGCTCAACTATATATTTGTATTAAGTATTGTAAATTAGGTGTTAATTGAAATCCAGAAAGTGAACCAAGGAGACATTTGTCTTTTTCAGCTCTTCTCTTGCAATTTACATTTATAGTTTGAGCTAAACTATTTGCTCTAGACCATATTAGAAAAAAAAACCACAAAACTTTCTTGAACGATAATAGTTCTAAAATGTTGAAACCATACATTAGAAGGTCAGAAGTGCTTCCAAATATATTATTTTTCTCAAACAAAATCCAACGTTGTGTAAATACTCAAAGCATTTACCTTGATGTTTAAAAAATATATATATTTCAACAGTTTTTGACACACTACACCATTTTACAAATCAAGGGAGTTGTATGGGGATGCAGTCAGAAAGCATGTATTTACTATCGACAGTTGATATCTTCCCTGTGTTGTTGAACTTCCTATTGATGACATTTAATTGGTGTGTTGGGGGAGCGTAGGTGGATGTGTAGGAGGGTAGAATAGTTTCTTCATTCTTTACATTTCTCATCTGTGTTAAACTGTCAGCACGTGGATTGTGTACCACAGGGACTCCTTGAATGGCCCTGGGCCTCGTAGCTGATCTCAGCATTTTTGAGCTCTCTTCTTTGGCCATGAGTAGATTTGAAGTGCTTATTAAGATCATCTCTGCTCTTGTGCAGCATTGGGAACCCACTTGGCACCATTTCAGTGGACCAGTCATACTGAAAGGATGGTGCTCTAGTCCTCAGGGCTGAGCTCTCTGACCGCAAATACCTAGAGGTGAAGGTTTAGGATAGTTTGTGTTTTGTACTCAAATTCTGGAAGTTAATTAAACCTTTAAAGTATCTCCGGGAAGAACATCGTGTATAACCAGAAAACAGGCACATGGAGACCTTTCTTAGAGAATGAGTTTTTGGACCTCACTGTCTAGGAATTGCCTTTGTTAGTCATGTCAAAATAACATAGTTCATCTTTTCACATTAAACGTTTTACATAGTCTTCTGTCTTCACCATATCGCCATCAATTAATATTATTGTTACCTCTTTTGGACAAATGAAGAAACAGACTCAGAAAGATTCAGTGGTGGGCCTGTCATGATACTTACTGAGTGGTGAGAATTTGAACCTGAACCTGGGTTCTGTATTTCAGATGCCTTTTTTTTCTTTTTTTTTTTTTTTTTTTTGAATCCCCTGTAGTGGCTCCTCAGCCAGTACAAATGTATTAAGACTGGCAGTTGAAGTGATGGTATTTGTGCCCTGGGCCTCTATCCCTTTTGGCAAGTGGTTTTCTGTAGTGAGAATACATTTTGTCTTTAGCATTCTTGCCTTTTATAACCCGTATATTGTCAGAGTAAGGCCAATACTTTCAATTGCATGGAATACAGGGGAGACCCTAGTCCCTTTCAAAAGAGTGTTCTCTAAGTGTGGAGAGTTGTAAACTAAATGTCCAATTATGTACGGGACAGATACAAAATGCATACGATTAATTTTAATAGTGTTAGAGAAATATTTGAGTGCTAAATAGTGTCAGGGAGACACTGCTGCCATTGTCCCAAGTATTTAATTGTGACAGCAGGCTTCTCATGTCAATGAAGGCAGAGGCTGAATTGGATTTGAGCAGAATTCGTCGTCATTAGTGTCTGGTTCTTGGCACAGGCTCTGACATTTTGTGTGGTAACGCGTTAAATTGTTTCACACTTTGGATTTGCTGTCTGAGTATTCATTGAATGCATGATTATGAGCCCATAAAGAGTGTGAAGAACTTCCTTTCAAATGCAGGTGATTCAGGAAAGTGGTTTATTGTGTACAGTATGTATGTAAATGATGCGTGAATGCCTTTGAGAAAACAAATATGCTGTGAGAAGGCTCTTAAATAACTTTATCTTTTCAATCCTAACTTGTCTGAAAGCCCTAAGGTCAAAAGCTCCAAAGCTTTGGGGGATCATAGGGTTAACTAAACTTCTTGGAACTCCAGTGTGGTTTCCTAAGACTAGGAAGTCTGGCATGTTCAAAATATATACTTTATGTAATATTTACTAAGTTACAATTTCTTTGAAGGAAACATGCTACTTTTAGCAAATTATCATGTGTTCTAGAAGGAAGAGTTCCTGCCTGTATTTTTTTCTCTAACAAATGGGTAAGAACAAAATCTGGTGGAACAGGCTTCCCTTTTCTGTTTCCTTCTTTTCTAAACCTAAGAACCAAGGGGAAGTTTTTCTTTTATATATATTTTTTAGTCCCAGGGGAAGAAATAGTATATATGTGGTCCTGGGAAGTGTGGCCTGCAGGCAGTGACCAGGGGAGGAAAAATTAGGATTTTCCATCTGGAATGGGTAACGGAAGTAATGACCTAAATCAGGTTGCCTTATGTTTCTGTGGGGAAAGAGATTTGTGAGATTTGCTGGGTGAACTAGTGTCCAAGAGTAAAGACAGAAAAAAGATATTGATTATAGGATACACTTCCATTGTGTCCGAGATTAAAAAGTTTACAATAAGACCAGATTTCTAGTGTATGTCATGGTAGAATGGGGCTTCATGTACAAAACTGTATGCATCATAAAAAGTATCCTATAACATATCTTATTTCTGTATTACATAGTACCTATAGCTTAGGGTTTTAAGGTAACTTATCATATGTTGCTCTGTGATAGAATCAGAATTTGAATCCAGAACTCTGGATTCCATGTGTTGCCATGATGCTTCATTGTTCCTTTCCTCCTCCCCCTCCTCGTCTCCTCCTACTCCTCCTCTTCCTCCTCCTTCTACCTCTCTCTCTCTCTCTCTCTTTCTCAGGTATATTTTTGAAAATTGGGATTGGCTTCAAAAATTATTATTATTATTTTTTAAAATTTTAAGGAGACAGAATAGTGCTGCTATTAAAAATTTGGGCTCTGGAATAAGATGGACATGACTTCTAATACCAGCCCACACATATGGTAACTGTGTGTGGCTTTTGGCAATACCTTTTATGCTTCAGTTTTCTCATCTATAAAATGGAGACGACGTTATGACCCTCACGGTGTTGTTATAAGAACTAAATGAATGTGAAGTAGAAATCACTCTGTCTGCAACAGAGTAAACACTGTATAATTTTTACTCATAGTGCCATAAATATATAGGAGGTAGAGGATTTTTTTTTAATTGCAACTACTTATTGGTGGGAAAGTGTTCTTTATAAAAACATTTGTAGATAAAGTTCTTTTTTCTTGTCATATACAAAAATGCATTCATATCTCAAGTCCTTCATATTTTACAGTTGAGAGGTTAAGTCCCCAGTAGAAAAATAAGGGAGGTTTGGAAAGGTAACAGGAAAGGTTTGGCTATTTGCTCAAATGCTTAATAGACCCAAAATATATTGACAGTTTTCAATTCCCATTCATAATATGTGAATAGAATCTTGGCTATATAGTCTTTCAGCAATTTCTGGTACACATTATATTTGCCATCTGGATTAAGTTGAAGAGCTTACATACTCATAATCCTGTGTTTACACAGAGCTAAGTGTAAGCACATGGCTCTAAACTACAAATATTCGTAAATTCATCAAACCTTTATTGAACACTTACTGTGGATGAAACATGGACTTATCCTTGGAATTCCAGAAGATGAAATATGATACAATCCCTGACCTGGTGCAGCCTTAACTTTACCACTTTTAGGTAGAGAGTACCTAAAAGTAGATAATATACAGCTAATGTGTTAATAGTTGCTTATATACTAATCGCATAACTATATGCTAAAATTATTTCAATTTAGTATTTGAAAATGGATGCTATTATAAATGGTGACAATCAAGAAATATATTCTTATAATTTTTTCCTCGAATTTTCTTTACTCATGATATATGAAGAGTGAAGAGTAGAGCTATGAAAACTTCTAAGCAAGTACCTTGCAAGCTTTGTTATTTGGCAGTGGACTGGGATGGGATGTAACTAATAATTATGCAGTTATTTGGAAGAAGTCTGTATTGATAATATGATTTCCGTTTGTTTTTCTCAGATAACTTGATTTAGAAATTTCAACTTCTTTTTGTCATCTTTTCCTATATTATCTGCTAGAGTACATTTCTGTCCTTTACATAGTATCCTTATCCTTAAATACATCTTAGTGTACATGGTTGACTCTTTCTTTGCTTACAGGTCCAAGCAAAGCAAACATCAATGATAAATGAAAAAAAAAGAGTCTAGTGTTTTTACTTGCAGTGTTCTCCTGTGGTTTTGAAAAGGAAATATAAGTTTTGTTTTCTTTAAATAATTCTGTGTGGGTAGTGGCATGGCAGTTGGAAAACAAACTGATGGCTTGGTAGTAAGAAATATAATTTCCACTACGGACTTTGCTGTTGTATTCGTATGTAACCTTGGGGATGTCCCTTGATTTTCTGGGACCTAGTCCCTGAGGTTAGGAATCCCTAAGGCTGTCTGAGCTACAAAGCTCTCTGCACCCTGGTGTCTCTGACATGAGAAGTAAGATCTCCTTTGAAGTGATACCAGGAAGTTGTGGGACCAACGGCCTGGCCTATACTGTTCATTGAGAGGAAAGGGAAGATGTTTACACCTCTCCAGCAGGCACTTTTATGAAGGCCTCAGGTTTCTCATGGCTCCAGCCAAATCATGGCAACCAACAGATTGCAGCTGCAATAGGGCTGTGCAGTTCCCTGACTTGAATTTTGCCAGAATTATCTTTGAAAGCATTTATGAATAATATCCCATTCCTCTTTTCCAACCTCAGTCCATCAGCAAAACATCTGCCCAAACAGCGACCAGGTATGTGAGCAGCACCTATGTACGTTTCAGAACTTGTTAGTCTCACATCACCACTAGAATCGAGTGTTGCTCTATTTGTTTCATAGAAGAGATGATTGCGCTGCAGATGAGCAGAAAATGGCCAGTGGATGGGGAAAATTCACTTCTTTCAAGTTGGAGGTCAATATTCATAGTGGAGAGAACAAGAGCTCTAAAGAATCTACAGCAAAGTTTTTCTCACTTAAAGCATTTTTTGAAATATACAGTATATTAAAAGATGCATTCTTATATCAATTGATCACACATCTATTCTTGAAAACATTCTTTTACTTGGCACAAGTGTATACTGTTAATTATCTGTATAAAATTAAATTTCTCAAACTTTCAATTTATCTGAATTGTCTAGTGAATAACTAGTTTTTCATCATAAGTTAATTTATGTAAATTTTTTTAAATGAAGAGTCTCAAATTCTCAAACAAATCATTGCCAAAAGAAGTTTTCATTCTTGAGCTTTTATGATAGTAAAGAATGAACTCCAATAGAAATTAATAGCCTGAATCTAGGTAGTATGGTTTAACTTAAAGAACACTGGATATTGTGTTAGGAGACCTAGGTGCATGTCTGGGGTCTTCTGTGTTTAATTATATTATTTTGGTTAATGCTGCTGAATTTAAATTCTCTCATTTGTAATATGGGATAGTGATACCTAGTCTATAATAAATAGGTAAGAATTAAATGCATAAGTGTGGTGCATTGTACAGATGTAAATTAATACAACCAATATTTTACACTTGGTGTGTTTCAGGAAGATTGGAGAATACAAGATGTGTCCCTTCCTATAACAATTTCAAATCTACCAGAAAAAAAGCAACAGATATTTTAGTTATGAATATGAAAGTGTAACAAAATATTGCAGTAACACAGAGGAAGGAATGCATTAATTATGTTTGGGATTGGGAAGACTTCTTAAGGATGGTGGCATTTGAGTTGGATCTTGGCTTATAAGTTTCTTCCTGGACAAAAGGTGGTGCAAAACTTTATAGAGTCAAATCACTAAGATAAAAACTGAAGCTATGTATGGAGACTCATGGAATTTTATGAAAGAGAAAGTGGTAAATAGTCTAATGTGGGTAATGCAGAGGGTATATAAAGATTTGTGCTTTGGCAAGAGATGATTTGGGAAGGTGCAATGTAAAAGGATTTTTAATGCCCAGAGGGGGTGTGAATTTGATCCCCTTTGCAGTGGGATAGGGATTTATTGAAAACTTAGATCAGATTACTGGCTTGATAACAGTCTTATTTTTTTAAAGATAAGTGAGGATGTAAACAGTGGTCTCATGTCGTAGCTGTAGGAAGTAAGGAGCAAATGGGAGCGTGGAGGCTTGTTAGAGCTATAGTAAAAGTAGTGGCCAAGTGTTGATGAGTATTTGCATTTGTACTGTGGCCATAGTTATAGAAAAGAGGGATTGGATTTAAGAGACCAGTCACCAATTGGACAGACTTGGAGTGAAAGTCAGAGGGTAGAAGAAAAGGAGGACTCAAAGATGATGTCTCCATGGCTGTATACTTGAGTGACTGGAGGAGAAACAATGATACAGAGCAAGGTAAGAAGCACAAAAAAAAGAAAAAGAAAAAGAAAAAGAAAAACAAAAACAAAAACAAAAACCAAGTTTGTCTTTTGTAAGCAAATAAATTTGGTTTTGAATTGTTGTTGTTCTTGTTGTTATTCTTGTTGTTATTCTTCGGGAATATATTTGTTGTATTTAGGCTTTTGTATTCTATATTAACTTTGAAATCAACTGTCATGTCCTACTGTTTAGATTTAGATTTGAATTGCCTTGAGTCTCTGGATTTAATTTAGAAAGAATTATTTTTATGATATTGAGTCTTTCAATCCATGAATATGGTATGTATCTGCATTTGTTTAGGCTTTCTTTAATACTGTTTAAGAAATTTTTAGTGTTTTTAACTATAACAATGTTTTCTGCATGTTTTGACAAATTTATTTATATATATTTTCTATTTTTTGATGATACAAAATTTCTTTTAGGCCATGTGCTGCTATTACATAGAAATGCATTTGATTTTTGATATGTTTACTTTTTACCCCAAATCCTTGCCAGTCTCTCATTAATTTTAATAATTTATCTGTGTATTCTTCACACAGGCAATCAAATGATCTGCAGTAAAGATATAGCTTTGTTTCTTTACAATCCCTATGCTTTAAATTTAACTTAAACTTTCTTGCCTCATGTGCTGATGGTATTCCAGTGTTATAGGAAATGATGACTGAGGACTAGATTACTCTGTTCTCAATTTTAAGTAGAATGCTTTAAGTTATTTATCAATTATGCTATTTATAGTCTTTAAAACATAAGATACTTTTTATCAGATTAAGAAATTCTGCTTATACTGAGATGATACGATTATGTTTTTTTTTTTTTTTTTTTCTTTTGCCATTTAGTGTGGTGGATTAGAATTGATGTACTAATATTAACCCACTTTGCATTTCTGGGTTGAACCCAATTTTTAACATAATACATCATTCTTTTTCCTTCCCTCCATTCAGTTTATTGATACATACTTTAGAACTTTTGTTTCTGTGTTCATTAGTTAAATTGACCTGACTTCTTTTACTATTCTTGGGTTTTGGTGTCAAAGTTGTGTTAGCCTTGTAAATACTCTGGCATATATTGTGGAAGATTGGAGTTATTTGTTCTTTTAGTGAATTGAAAGGGTTTTTCTTCATTTCTGTCTAGTGTTTGGCATTGCTAACATTTCAGTACAAGTTTAAACTAAATTCTCCACTTGAGTTTATTGTGCTACCATCGTAGTGTAAATTCAGAATGCAAACCTACTTTGGGGGTGATTTTTGCATATGACATTTGAGGATGTTTGCTTTTCTCTCTTCTGTTTAATTTCAGGCTTCCAGATAATCAGGTTTTGTGCAGTTACCTGGGGTGGTAGGAATTTAATTTTCATTCTTCCTTATACTGAGACAACCCAGATGATCTCAGAGTTTTGGAGGGTTATCCTATTATTCTTTCAGCTTTGGTGGGGCTTGCATGTGTCTTCTTTCTCCTGAGCCCTGGTTGACAACAAAATTCAATAGTCAGGTCAACCAATCTAGGCAAAAGCCCTCCTTTGAGAGCTGGCTTTAGTCTTCCACATACTTCTCTGGGTTCCCTCCTTCACTCAGCCATGAAAATGTTTACTCATCCTGTCATACATCAGGGAGATTTTTAAAATATTTTATGTACCAATTTTAGTTCTCCAGGAGGCTCCAGTGCCTCATCTGCCATGTTGGGAGAAACAGCAGTCTTTACAAAGGATTTTAAATATTAAAAAGGACTTTATAATGTTAAGCGTCATCAAGGCATTTTTTTTTTTAGAATTTAAAAATTATGGTGATTCAATGGCTTTATTTAAAACTAATTTACAAAAAAAATAAAATAGTTTTCTTTTAGGTTGTTTTTATATGCAACTCTAGTAAAAGCTTGACCTTCAAAACAATAAAATAAAACAAATTTATTATTTTATGCTAAATATAATCATAAAGTTATATTGATATGTATATCAATATACATATACATTGGTATATGTACCATATGTCTCATTTGTTTCTTCATGATCAAGCCACCATTTGTTTTTAGCTGACTTTTCATTAGCTGACATTTAGCTGACTTTCATTCAGTCCTAGATATGCGTAAGAAGACCTCCAGAAATTTCCTGAATTTTGTGTGAAGATTTCATTGTAAATGTCAACATTTTTATGCCCTTCACATGAAAGAATTCAATTCAAATTTTAGGGGGGAAGAAAATCCAAATGAATTCAAAGCAAGCCATTGTGATTTGCAAGGGAAAGAAATACACTGCTTGAAGGAAGCAGTACTCGGTAGTCTGCACTGACTTGCTGCCTTAAGGCAAATATGATTACTGTATAACCATGTTAGGAAAAGCTAGGATTTTGCTTTTCTTTAATTTACTGTGATGTAGATTGGGAATGTGTTTCAGCATATTTTGATATGTAATGCATTCTATTTTATTGATTTTGAAAACATAGAGAAGCAACCCACCATTATTCGATCTATTATTTTTTTAAATCGGTAAGGTTTTCCTTTCTCCTTTAAAATAAGCAGAATTTCTTTAACCTCTCCTCACATGGTTATGAAAATTTTTACTAATATGACTTTAACCTCAATTAACAATTAACTCATTCAAAATTTCTGTATTACTTTTTAGTTATAGGTCCTCAAAGAAAATATTATTCTTTAATTTGTAAAAATATAGCTCTGCATGTACTCTTAGCAATTATAGCCAAAACTTCTCACCTTAGGGGCACGACAGTGCTATTTTGAAGTCCTGACCAATCCCAATTATCATGCTTCACCTGTGTTGAAACAGATTATGCAAATAAGTAGAGTGGGTGGTGGGGATTTGTATGTATGAATGGAGGTGAGTTAGTGCATGTGTCCTTCACTGATTCAGTAGGATTTGTTGAAAACAGGCTATTAGTGATTTCTTTGAATTAAGCATTGCTCTCTCTGTGCCTCTTTCTTTTAAAACAGAGATACTCTTTGCTGGGTAAGTAAGTATTAAGTCATTAGTGTGAAAATCATTAACGTGGAAGATTAGGCCAGTTTTATAAATGTGCTAGGAACAGACAATAAGAGGGTGGAGAATGCAGCTCTGAGGAGAACCCAGTCCGACTTCACCACTGGTGCCTTTGGGCAGCTCTTTGGGTACTCGGGTGACTCTCTTGCCCTTAAACTTTTGAATTCTTTTTATTGGTGCCTCTGCATTATGCTCAGTTTTCCTTAACCTCCATCTGGGTTGTGGTTATAGAAATTTTTCTTTTCTAAAGAAATTCTTCTGACCTTACATTAGAAGAGTTCTTCAAGATGGTAGCTATTTCCCTCAACTTCATTCCTTGTCAGTACTCCAAACTATCCTTGTCATTTTGAATCATTAGTGAGCATGTAAGCTTGCCCTGAGCTTTTGAGTGAGAGTACTTGATAGTCTTATAAACTTATAAACTTCTATAGAATGATAATAATTTTTAAACTGCTCTTTTTTAGTAAGGTTTTCTATATAGGTGGTCACTACTTAAAGAAAATTTGATCCAAATTGAGTGACCATATTTCTGAAATGCGACTGAATAAAATCTTAATAAATTCAGACTATGGACCTTCTGCTTCTGGCCAGACAGGGGTAATAGGGACCAGACTATCACTGTGCCTGAAGAAACTAAAAAACTGGACAAAATATAAGGAATAGTAGTTCCAAGACATTGAGCATCAAGCAGCCAAGGGCAGTGGTCTTTGGGAGATGGGAAACAAATGAGATGAGCCCTATCACTGCCTCAGCTTATTCTGTATAGGACAGGGTTGGAGAATCCAGACAGAGACCAGAAGTTTCCCTGTGTTGAGGATATGGAGCTGAGAGTCCAGAATTCAAAGCAGCTAGAGTTTGTGAGGCAAAACACCAGAGAGGAGATTGATGCACAGAGAAAAAGGTCTGGAGATCTGTAGAGAATCCCTTTGTTTTGTTTTATTCAGCAGTGTCCAACCCGAATAGTTAGCTGACTACTGATTAGTGCATGCATTTAAGAAGACTCCCCAAGGTTCAGGAAGGAACTACCCCAAAAAGATAGAAAATTCCTTGGCGCTCACACGGAGCTGGTAATAGTGTTCTGTTCTCACCTAGCAGGATGGAAAAACTCCATAATTTACTGGATAGAAGGTAAAATCTGGGAAATGTTTTTCTAGTGTATTAGGAAAAACTTAGCACTAGACTAAACACCGTGCTGGTTCTTTCCAACAAAACTTGAAAAAAATAAAAAAGAAAAAAAAAAGACCGGAAAGGATCCAGATAACTTAACTGCTTCCCAGAGCAAAACTCAAGGATGTTCATAGGAATATAAAAATATCCAGCAACCAACAAGTTAAAATTCAATCAGTATTGCATCTGGCATGCAATCAATATTGCTGCATTGCTTTAAGAGGCAACAAAACAAAACAAAAACAAGAATAAAAAGCAACCCCCCAAAACAAAAAGAAAATACTGGAAACAGTGGGAATGTCTATCAGGAAAATGATTAAAATATGTTGTATTGTTGAATAGTCAATAAAATGAAGATATTGAAAGAATTAGTTAAGCCTGTGTCTTTTGACCTTGAGAGGTATTCATGATATAATAAATGAAAAAAAAATGAGTTTCCAAAAAACCCACAAACAAAAATTATATATTTGTCTATATATGGTTTACATATGAAAGATAAAGAAATAGAAAAAGATAAGGAAGGATACACACCAGAGTATTAGTATTTGTTAGTTAAGGAAATGCAATTGAAATTGGGTGTGGAGACCATGCATAGGCATACCTGACTTTATTGTACTTTACTTCACTGAACTTTGCAAATAGTGTATTTTCTTTTACAAATCAAAAGTTTGTGGCAATCCTTCACTGAGCAAGTTTGACTATTAGTGCCATTTTTCCAATAGCATATGCTTACTTCATGTCACATTTTGGTAATTCTCACAATATTACAAATTTTTTATCATTATTATATTTGTTACCATGATCTGTGATCAGTGATTATGACTCACTGAAAGCTTAGATGATGGTTAGCATTTCTTAGCAATATATTTAAAAAAACTTTTTAATGCTTATTTACTTTTGAGAGACAGAGTCCAAGCAGGGGAGGGGCAGAGTGAGGGAGACACAGAATCCGAAGCAGGCTCCAGGCTCTGAGCTGTCAGCACAGAGCCCGATGCAGTGTTCTAACTCACAAACCATGAGATCATAACCTGAGCTGAAGTTGTACGCTTAACCAACTGAGCTACCCAGGTGTCCCGAGCAATAAAATATTTTTTAATTAAGGTATGCACATTGTTGTATTTTTTAATGCAATGCTATTGTACTTTTAATAGACTACACTATAGTGTTAACCTAACTTTTATATGCACTGGGAAACCAAAACATTCATTTGACTCATTTTATTGTGATATTTGCTTTATTGAGGTGGTCTGGAACTGAACCTGCAATATCTCTGAAGTCTGCCAGTAATTTTTATTTCATATAATTGAATTATTTTACTTGTAAAATAAACATAAATTGTCTCATAATTTTTTAATCCTTAAAATATTTAAGAGAAAAATAATGACAAAGACTATATGGGGATATTATAGATTGTTTTATAAAATGACAGCATAAAAATATGAATTTGACTATATACTTTGATTTTACAGCTGCAAAAATGAGACATGCATGTGTATAAAAACTAGAAAGCACTTCAGAAGTTTTTTTAGTGTTAGATATATGTATATTCTCCCCCACACACCTTTTTATATCTGAATGTTTGTGGGCAATATTAAGGATAGTTCTGTGATGTAAAGTGTGTAAAATATACATGGATATGGACAAAGTATAGATGAGAAAATGTAAAAATTAGCAGTATTAGAATGGCAGGTTATGAATCATTTTGTTTATTCAATTTCCCCAAACTTTATGTGACATTCTACTGTCTTTATAATAAAAAGTAACTCAAAACTCAACAGGGCTTGCAAAGAACCACACAAATATGATTTACCATAAGGAGAAAAATCTCAGAAATGATACAGATGATAGGACTAGTAGGCAAAGACATTAAAATAATTATTACAGTGGTATTTTGTATGTTTAAGAAGCTAGAAAAAAGATTTAACATGTTATGTGGAGATATAAAGGGTATAAAAAAGACCCAAATCAAATTTGTTGAGATGAAAGACCCAATGTTTGAGATAAAAAATACACTAGATGGTATTACCAACAGATTATACATTGCAGAAGAGAAGATTGGTAAATTTGAACACAATACAAGAAGCTATGCAAAACGGAACACAAAGAGAAAAAAGACCTTAAAGGCATGGGCAGAGAGCATCAGTGAGCTGTGGGACAAGGTCGAAGGACTTAATACATAAGTAATTGGAATTCTTGAAGGAGAAGAGATAGATGGGAGCACAGCGTGGTGGTGGTGGAACACAGCCTAGAAAACTATTTGAATAAATAATGACTGAAAATCTCTGAATCTGATGAAAACAATCAATCCGTAGATTCAATCATCTCCATAAACCCCAAGTATAAAAAACATGGAGAGAACTGCACTATGTCACATTGCAATCATATTTTTAAAATCCAGCGATAAAGAGAAAATATTAAAGAAGCAAGAGAAAAGAGCACATTACAGAGGAACACACAAAGGAATTGCATGTGGAGGAGCATAGATAAGAATGATAGCAGGTTTCTCGCTGTAAGCAAAGCTAACTAATGGATGGTGCAGCCACATGTTCAAAGTACTGAAAGAGAAACACGGTCAACTTAGAATCCTTTACCCAGTGAAGATATCTTTCTGAAATGAAGGTGGAATACTTTTTTCAGACACGCAAAAGCTGAACGAGTTTGTAACTACCCAACTTACCCTACAAAAATGTTAAAATAAATCATTCAAGTAGAGAGCAAAGGGCACGAGATGATAATCTCAGTCTACTCAAAGGGATGGAGAGCCTGGGAAAGGATAGCTAAAGATGTTTCTTTCATTGTGTAAATCTCTTTTGTTGTTTAACACTTCCTTCTGCTCTGTCTTTAAAAAAAATTTTTTTTAATGTTTATCTTAGAGAGAGAGATTGAGAGAGAGAGAGAGAGAGAGTCAGTGTGAGCAGGGGAGGGGCAGAGAAAGAGGGATACACAGAATCTGAAGCAGGCTCCAGGCTCTGAGCTATCAGCACAGAGCTGGTGTGGGACTCGAACTCATGAACCATGAGATCTTGACCTGAGTTGAAGTCAGGTGCTTAACTGACTGAGCCACCCAGGTGCCCCCAAAGTCTGGGCTTTTAACAATTGTCTCATTTTGCTGCTCCAATTGAAAACATAAAGGAGATACAGAATTAAGGAAAAAAATCTAGCACATAGAATATGTGGTTAATTTATGGTGGACAGTCAACCAATTTAGGTGAAAAGCAGAGAATTATTTAAATTACAAGGAAGAAGATAAGATATATTTAATTAGTTTTAGATTAATTATTGCAGTTTCCTCGGGCTTATCCACAAAAGAATAATTACACGACTAGCCAATTTCTTAAAATTTGCTTTTGTTCACCCTTAGTGAATTACCTTTGAATTAGGCCTGTATCTCAGTATAGTCATTTTACAGGATAGTAGACTAAGGCTCCTTTTCCCAGCTTCTCTATTTCTCTATTTTGTCTTTGTCTTTTCCATTTGATTCGATGTCATTTCCCTGGAACTGTTCCGCTGAGGAATCAAACTCACTTCCAGAATTTTAGCTTCCTAACTGACTTCTCCTTAAACCTGTTTTATATTTTCTGCATCATTGTAGTAGAGAAATCAGAAAGCATTTATTTTGCTAATTGTTTGCAACTAAAACATGTAAAACAAAACAAGCTGAAGAGATCCTGACAGCTTGCTTATTTTTCTTGAAATTATTTGAGTTTGGATTTTTGACACAGTGGTCTCAAAAAAGTTGAAAAACGATAAACATACAACTTGGTAACTGTTTCTTCTTATGGAAAATATGCTTGTGACCAGAGTTCAGCATGAACTAATATTTTTTTTTACGTTTTTTTTTTTTTTTTTTTTTTTTTTTTTTTTTTTTTATTTATTTTTGGGACAGAGAGAGACAGAGCATGAACGGGGGAGGGGCAGAGAGAGAGGGAGACACAGAATCGGAAACAGGCTCCAGGCTCCGAGCCATCAGCCCAGAGCCTGACGCGGGGCTCGAACTCACAGACCGCGAGATCGTGACCTGGCTGAAGTCGGACGCTTAACCGACTGCGCCACCCAGGCGCCCCTAGCATGAACTAATATTTAAGAATATGTCATGGTTATGCTTTTATTAAAAGACCATTATGTATTCATTTTTGGACTCAGACCATGATGCCCTTTCTCTTTTAGGGCCATAGTAGATACTTCTTTCAATATAGGAAGCAAGATGTTAAAGTAATACCTATTCATTATATCCAAATAGGTACATCAGCTATAAAAAATGTGTACATTTTCTTTTAATAGGCACCTGTGAAATATGTGAGAAATTAAAGAATATCTTGTAGAGAGTATCTTTTAAAAATATATATATATTTTTAATGTTTATTTTTGAAAGAAAGAGAGAGAGGTTGAGAGCACCAGACGGGGAGGAACAGAGATGGGAGACACAGAATCCGAAGCAGGCTCTAGGCTCTGAGCTGTCAACACAGAGCCTGACATGGGGCTTGAACCCACGAGCCGTGAGATCATGACCTGAGCTGAAGTCAGATGCTTAACCGACTGAGCCATCCGGGCGCCCCTCATAGAGAGTATCTCGTCCTAAAAAGAAATTATAATCTGGTCAGGAGCAACAGAATAAATATACTAATGATTGTAATTAAAAAAATGCAGACTAAAGCCAGTTTCACATAGGACACTTTATAAACTTACAATAAGTTAAACAGCAGTGCAGTATTGAATTACCTGATATAAGTTGAATTGAAATATAGTAGATGTTTGCAACCAGCAGTGCTATAGGAAAGATATTCTTTTACTAGTTCATCTTGGAAACAGTTTACAAAGCGATACGGACTGGGTTTTAAATAGAAAGGATTGGATTATAATGGAGACTAAATATTTCTATAGAGCTTGATTTTTTTTCAAACACTTTCATGTCTCTAATCTGATTTGACAACAACCTAATAGAACAAGTAGCATTGTTATTCTCATTTTAAAAATAGTTTGAGACAATAGGTTAATGTCTCGCGTGTAAACAACTGGTAACTGGTGGTGTTGCTCTTCATATCCAGGTCTTCCAACTCTGAATCCTCTGTTTTGCATCGTACCACCCTTTAAAGAGGAGAGTGGAAAGCACTAAGCTAGACTCATTCTGCCTGGAACTCAGGTAAAGGAGGTTGGAAATTAGGCTAGGAGTCAGGGTTTAGTCTCGGAAGCTCCTTAAATGCCTGAGAATAGATTTGAGGTAGGAGCAAGCAAGAGAAGATGAGTGGACCATTGCAGTAATCCAGGCAAGATATGATTGTGGCGTAGACCAGGTGTGAGTTAAGAAGCTGAGGGAAGTGTTTGTATTCTGGATACATTTTGAAGACAGAGCCAACTGGATATACTGATGAACATAATGTGGGATCTTGAGAGAAAGAGTCAAAAATGGATCTAAAGTTTAAAACGTGAGCAACTGAAAGAATAAGATTACGGGGAACACAGAGATGAGCAGGTCAGAATTGAGTCTTAAATGTGTGGAGGTGAGATGCTAATTAGGCATCCAAGTGGTCATGTCAAATGGCAGCTGGACGCATGAGTTTAGAGTTCGGAGTAGAGTCTGGGCTGGAGATCCGATGTTCGAAGTCATCAGGTGGTACTTACAGAGGTGAGATTGGGTGAATCACTAGGGGGAATGATTGCAGATAAAGAAGAGAAGAGGTGTAAGAACTTGGTTCTGGGGTACTCCAGCATTCCGAAATCTTGAAGATGAGGAACCGTTAAGGTACTTGATACTGATTCAGTTGCTTTAGAATAAGCTGGAATGAGGCCGCCAAGAACAGGAAAGCTGTAAGGGCATGTTAAAACAGAACTTGAAAGCAACTTGGAGAGTTTTTTTTTTTTTTTTTTTTCCTAGACCATGCTATGGGCATAATGGTATGTTAGGCATGGAGTAGTTCAAGAAAAGTCCATCTAAACACTGTAGTGATTAAACATTTTTATTCATTAGTTGAAGCAATGTTTATGGCTGTTACAATAACAGAGTGAGAAGTAAGTAATAAGGAGTCATCATCCTCATTTTTAACATGAGGAAACGGAGACCAGAGAAGGTGACTGAGTTGCTTGTAGTTTTATAGTTTATAGTAGCATATATTTTTTGTTACAAATATCAAGTTAATTTTCAATACCCTGCTGTCAAATATCTTGCTAAATTTCTACAAATGTATTTTATAAGTAGGACGCAATTAGAGATCAGAATAAAGTAGAGAAAAATAATTGATGTTAAGGAAAATCACAGAAGAATGTTTAGAACATAAACAGTGACACAGTCTATGGGGACATAAGGAATCACGGGGTGGTGAAGAGCGCCCTGGACTGAGAATCAGGAAATTTGTATACCAGTCCTGGCTGCTTAACTTTCTGAAAGCCTTGAAACCAGTTTCTCAGGGCTTGGTGTATTGCTGAGAGTACATCTATCATGTGGAAAGGTATTTGTAAACACATTAAAAAAGTCTCAGAGGACACACGTACCAAGGAGTTACTTCTGGGGAGCAAGTTGGATTGGGAGGGGCAATTAAGGGAGACTTACTTTTCTCTTTAGTTCTGTTTGATTTGTTTATAATGAACATGTGTTACTTTCTTCAGTTTCATGAAAAAAAATGAAGAACTCTAAGAAAAAGTTCATTTAAGCAAATTTCTAGACATCAGCAGGAAGACATAGTTCATATCCATTTGATCTCCACGTCTGCATTTCTCCTGTGAAATGAGGGAGTTTGAGTAGAGTCCCTAAAACTAATTCCAACTGTAGTACCTGTGATCCTATGGAAAGCCACACATTTCAAGATGTGGGGCCCTTTCCTCACTACTGTATGAAAGGGAATCTTTGGACTAATGTATTCAAGAAAATTGGGCAACTGAAATGTATGGTACATTATAATGCTGAACTTGTAATGTGGATTGGATAAGTAATTTCGTAAAATAATACATTATTTCCCATAAGCACAATAACCACTTGAAATAGTTACTGTTGTTATCACCCATCCATCATTCACTTTTACATATGAGGACGTTGGGGCTTATCAAGATTAACTAACATGCTTAAGTTCACACAGTTAAGTGATGAAACCCAAGCCTGAGTTCTGAGCCTGAAATCTCAATCATTAAATACATCTCTCTCAGTCCTTTGGGGGGTACACCTTCCTTGATGTGGGGAAGCAGCGATTTATTTCAGTTTACAAAGTGGGAAAACCAGAGTTTGCTTGATTTTGTCAGATGCCTTGTTTCTGAACTCACTCTCTTATTCCTTTTCTTTTTTTATTTCTTTAAATGTTTTTATTTATTTTTGAGAGAGAAAGAGAAACAGAGATCTAGTGAGGGATGGGCGGAGAGAGAGGGAGACACAGAATCTGAAGCAGGCTCCAGGCTCTGAGTTCTCAGAACAGAGCCTGACACGGGGCCTGAACTCACAAATTGTGAGATCATGACCTGAGCCGAAGTCAGACGCTCAATCGACTGAACCACCCAGGCACCCTCCCTTATTCCTTTTCAAGTTAACTTCTCAATATTAACTAAATGAAGTGCTCACATCTCCTTCCTGTGCCTCTCATGTTATAAAACTACCCTCATATTCTTTAGTCTTAAATTGCATTGCCCAGATTTTAATGTTTCTGAAACACGAATCTCAGAACTTATGGGTCTGCTGAATGTGGCAATATTTCTTTTTTTCCTGTGGAAAAGTTAGAGTCAAAGGTGTTCTTAAAAATGATAGATTTTCTGTTGGCAGCATTATCGCCTTCTTTAACAGTCTAGGGGCCCATGCGTCCAATTTTGCTTGACTGTCTTCCTGGTCCTAAGAGGAAGATCGCCAGCTTGAGTCTCTGACGTCCATTTCTCTCTTAATTGTCAGACACGGAGCCCTTCCAGCGTGACTTACTCCTTTGCTGCCTTCTAATTCTCATTCCAGAACTTGATTTGGGTTGTCGATTGTTCTGCTGTCCTACCCTCTTTCTGTCAGCCATGTGAACAGCTCTCAAGCCCGTCAAAGTATCAGAATCACTTGAAGAAATTTTTGGAATGACAGATCCCGAGGTACAGGTCAGAAGCGTAAAATCTGTTCCTTCAGTTGGAACCTGGAAATGTATATTGAAAAATGTGTCTTGCTTCATGCATTGGCCAGTGTAGGAATTTCTGCCCATTGTGATACCTTTACCTGGAGCAAGTGCCTGTGTAGATGTTCTCCTGGCTCAGTGGTCTGCATTCTCTACCTGCTGTGGGAAGTTAGATGATGAGTTATCACTCTGTCATGGCACTTTGATTAGAAACTTTATTACTGCAAACTGTTACGAGCAGATACTCTCATCTCCAGAAAAATGTGCCTTTTTTGTCCTTAGAGTTGTGTAAGCACATAGTAAATTACACTTAGAATTGTATTCCCAATAGAGGTGCTCATTTTACATGTAATGAAAAGAAAAATTTGGGGGTTGAGTTCCTTGATCTTTTTCCTTCTTTAATCAAATATAAATTACTTTATGCATTGGGGTTTACAAGGAAATATTTTTTTTAAAAAAAATCATCACCATACCACATAACCTGTGAAGTAATTGCATGTTTATTCCAGTTTTTGAAATAAAGAGATTTCAGCCATTTTCTCAGTGAGCACTTTTCTTATTTGAATAACTAGTCCGTATCATTGATTTTTTAGTTACCTTCAGTACACCATGAGTTGATGATTAAAATACTCGATGCAAATGAAGTTTTTTATGTTAATTTAGTTAGTGACTATTTAATGAACGTCCACTCAATGCTAAGAGGGTTATTCGGTGCTCAAGACAAACAGAACACAGTTTACGTCTTTACATTCCTGACTATTGTCTATTTTTATTGTGTGAGAAGAGCCTTTTCAGAGCTGAGCCTTCTTGCTCAGCACCTCGTGTTATTTTTCTAAGGCAGCACATGCAGATTACTTTTTGAACTATGGCGTAATTACAGAGAACCGCTTAAAGCAAATGTATAATTTATTCACCTGAGAAATTCAGGGCAAAGCTGATCCTGCTTAGGTATGAAAGTGTAGTTGAAAAGATGTTAATACTGTGTTCCAAAACAAAATCCCATGTTATTGAGACTCTCCTCCTGCACCTTACCCTTAATTTGCAGTTGTGCAAAATAACAGCTGTCTCATAGTAGCCATTTAAACTGAGGTACTGTGTAAAACACTTGCATTTTAGTTTATAGTTATTTACAGCATACACTGGGGAAGTTCCAAGACTACAAGAAGTCAATGCAATAAATCTCCATAGTCCTCTCTCATCCCTCACCTTCCTTGGTGGCTAATAGCACCAATAAGGAATGATGTTTAAACTCTTTTCAGGATTTTTTTTTAAATATATTCATTTCCTTCATTTGAATAGTATTTTGTATTTAGTTTATACTTTTTACCATTTGCAACATGTCAGGGTGTTTTTTCCATTGCTATCCCAGATAACAGGCTTTATTAAAAATGTTATATGTATGCAGGTTTGGAGAAGTCTTGAATCTACTTATGTTATTTTTCCCAGGTTACCTTTTGTAAATAAACATTTGTAATTTTTTGATTCTGTAAAATGCAACTTGTAGCGCCATTCAAACTCATCAAGTACTCTGACTTCAGGAAAGCTATGTGGAGGTCTGATGTTCAAGCCAGTTCAGAGTTCCCTGAGAACAGAGAGAGAGAGAAAGAGAGAGAGACTGAGTGATCCCTCAGCTGAGACAGAGGGATATACCAGGCTAAAACTTGGGCAATGCCAGTGCCCTTGTGAAGAACTGGGAATGGTCTCAGATGTTTGCAGTCCCTGCAGCAGGATCCTTGCAGGCTAACGGGATAGCCTGGTATCGTTTCATAGACATTGGCCGAAACTTTTGATTCAGAGACAAAGACGCTTAATACGTCTAGCACAGCAAACAGTATGAACTCCATGTTTGTGAGAGTTCTTGTGCCCCAGGTTCCTCAGGAATGCCGTGGAGTCAGCCAGGTGGACGGTACTAATTCAGAGGATTCCCCTCTCAACCGGGGATCCTGAGATTAGGGAACTCTTTTATAATGGACTGCAAACAAACCTGCCCAGACTTTGCCCTGGTGAGAGATGTTATACTACTCAGCAAACAAATCTGCCCTCTGCTCTGTCTGCATAGGTTCTTCTCTCTACAAAAATCCTTCAAAAGATGGCCTAGAACCCAGGACATCAATACTTCTGCTTACAAGATGTGCTCACAAGAGACCCTTGGAGAATTGTCCTCCAGTAGTCCTGAGCAATGAATATGCTCATGGTTTAAAGTATTCTTACCAGATTTTTTTTGTCCATTCTACTAATTCTCCTTTACTTGAGTATGCCTTGGAGTGTATCTTTTTATATCTTCTTTACCAGAGGCAATTTGATGATTAATAGTTCAGCTAAAATATAAATAACTGAGAGTACAAAGGGGAGGGGGAACCAATCATCATAGATCAGGCCCTCTTTCATACAAATGTACTATATGGCAGGCAATATTGTTCTTTTATGAGGTTCTGGGGAACATATTAAATAATAGTAGCCCAAACTGGAATTTCCTTTTAATGAAGATGGTCTAAGGGAAAAAAAAAAGGGGGAAAAAAAAAGAAGAGAATAAGGAGCAACTCTTCAGACAGGATTCCATAACTACTGAGAACAGAGCAAGTCTCTTTCTACAGTTAAATCTTGTGGCTGGGACTGAATGTTTAAGATAATTGAGTGATCTGATGAACTACAGGTTTGTATCTTTCTTTGCCAGGTACTTAATTGTTCTCAGGAAGATGGCTCTTTTGAAGTGAATTTTGTGTTAACTGCTCATATTATTGACATTCTTAATGCTGAGGATTAGTCACCCCTCCTTCAATATTACCAGCTGGAAAACTGAGGCCCAGGAAGTCTGGCAGAGTGGCCTGAAGTTAAGAAAGGCGGAGCTGAACTAACATCTCATGTGTCCCCTGTAGGGCATTTGTTTACTCAAAAGATATACATTATGTCAAAGTCAAAATGTAAGAGACAGAGACACACACACACACACACACACACACACACACAGAGAGAGAGAGAGAGAGAGAGAGAGAGAGAGAGAGAGAGAGAGAGAGGGAGAGAGGGAGAGACGGAGACTGATCTCAGCAGGAATTATAATCCTGATGTGGAGAAAACTCCACTTGTCACTGTAAATACCGACCCAAATTAGTACTGTATTTGGGAACTGGCCAGAATGTTTGAAGGTGCATTTCAGTTTACGACTAGAGCTTGGCCCTAATGTGGGAAAATATTAATTGCCATTCAAAATCACTTTAAAAAGATGAATATCTGAGACACAAATACGGGATCGCCTTAAGCACAATAAACAAACAATTAAACCAATTATAATTTACCAGTGAAACTTCCAAGTGTTGAGAAATTGGCCTTGTTTCATGTATGGTGAAAGGCAGAGAATGTCAGAGTGGTTTAACTGTTTTCATCTGTGCTAAGAGACTATGGCTGTGTTGAGCTGGAAGGGGGTCTCAGAGAGCATCTGCTGGGATGATTTCCTCCCCTTTGAGGGGCCCTGGGCTCTAAGAACTCTGAGGCAGTGCAGAGGGACCACTGAGGATGAAGATCTTCACTCTTACTTCTAATAGAGCTTCTCTATTTTTGCCACATCTTGGCTTCTGTGACTTAGAAAACAAACTCAGAAACTCAACAACATAGTATTTTATATCTTGAAAGGAGTTTGGGTCCATGCATTTATTAAAACTAAGTGAGTATGCACTTAAGATTTCTGTTTTATTATATTTGTGTTTTATGTAAAAAACTAAACAGTTACCGAACTCAATTATAGCATGCTGAAGTATTTAGGGGGAGATGTGTCGATGCCTGTGATTTACTTGGAAGTGCACCGAAATAAGGTAGATTGTTGCTGGGATACATGATGAAGCAAGGGTAGTCACGTATTAATGGTAAATGTCGGGGGGAGGATTTATGGGTGCTCAGCCTATGATTCTTTCAACTTTGCTGGATGTTTGCTGTATGTTTGAAATTTTCCTTAATAAATTATTTAGGAAAAAAACTCACCAGTATACTTTGACCCTCTCATTTTTGTAAGGGAAGAAAGTGAGATTCAGGGAGAATAAGGTTATGTTATTGACAGAGCAGGAACTAGAACCAAAAGATCTTCAAAGAACTGGTTATGCTGCTTGTTTTACATCCAGATTTGAGCATTTGCCCCAAGATTTCTTTACGTAAATATCCAAAAAGTCATGAGTATTATCAAAGATGAAAAAAAAGGCCTTTACAGGGTTATTGAAACTCCTACTTTTAGAAGGATTTCTTCTCCTCCCCCTCTCCTCCCCCACTCCCTCCTGTTTCTTCCCCTCCTCTTCCTCTTCCCCCTCCTCCTCCTTTTTCTCCTTCTTCAATCTGTTTTTCATGCTGGTAGCATTGAGACAATTTTTGGGCTTCTTGTAGTGTTTAATACACTAGAAATGATTGTGAGCTTATATATTGTATGGTATTTCTGGGCCAACTTTCCATTCTGTTTTCCGTTTTATATAAATAAATGCATGTATTCTTTTGAAAGTATGGAAATGAAGTTAACATTTTAAGAAAAGGTCCATGAACTTTACATAGATTCTTCTAAAGCCTTTTCTGGGCAGAAAGTTGGTTTTGCCTCTGGTATTTGACTGGTATAAGTCATGATGAAGGACCACCTAAAAATGACTTCTCCTTTATTCTTGTGCTCTGCTAGAACATTTAGAGGGTAAGAATCTCTGGAGTCAAGCTTGCCTTAGGTTTAAATCCTAGTTATGACGTTTCTAAATGTGAGTACCTGGAGAAGTTACTCAGATTATCTGATCTTTCTTTCTTGGGTATAAAATGGAGGTACTAATAGTACCCTACAGATTGTAGTATTCCATGACATCAGCCGTCACAACTTTTATTAGTGGTAACCTTAGAATTTGCTAGTGAATGACTTATATATTTGCATTTTGTATTTACATTTTGTTTCATTTATTTTACTCTTTATTTATAGCTGATATTTGCTTTCACAAGGGATTGTGCTTCTGAATATTTATAGGATTTGCTTCTTCCCTTGTCCTGTCAATAAAGCATACACACTCTAATTCTCCCAGTTGTTTGCACAAACCAACCATGAGTCATCTATAAAGCACATTTTAGTTAAAATTAGGTTTATTTCATAACTGTGTTGTTCTTTAAAAGATTTTTTTTTCTTTCTCAGGTTTTAGTATTGATTACCACTTTTCAGTTTCCTCTTAGGTTTCCAAGATGTTAGAACTGTAGACTCGTACAAGTAAAAAATAAGAAATGTAGACTTCTAAAAGCGTGAGAAATTAAAATTTTAGTCATCAGTGTGACTTAAAAAATTGTAATATAAAGACGCTACTTTTTCATAGTAAGTGAATAAAAACTTTCTTGTAGGTGCAATTTGAGACTAATGAAAATGTTGGCTGAAAAGTTGTTGGATAGGTATATTTTATCCACCCCAACCCAGTACATGTGTGTGTGTGTGTGTGTGTGTGTGTGTGTGTGTTTGTGTATGTATATATATATGCATATATATTAATACATAATATATACATAACAATACATGTAATGTATATATTAATACGTATAAGATATAAACATGTATATAATAGTAAATCATTTTAAAGAGAAAAAATTAGGCTTATATTTATATGGTTCAATAGTTGTGTAATGCTTTCTTTGTCTACCATTTGAAGCCCCTTTTTTAAAAAAATAATGTATATTTTATAGTTTCCATGAGTGGCAAAATGAGCTATGGTACAGAATTACAAAATTTGGTGGGTGGGAGGGAACTTTGAGATCATCTGGAATTCTAGATTTGCCATTTTTAAGTTTTATTTCTGGAAGTCTAAAAAAATACTTACATTTCATTATACTCTAATTACATCAAATTAGAATCTCTGTGAATGGGGACTGAATATAGGCCTACTCTTCAAAAGCTCCCTGGTGATCAGGGTCAGAATCATCCATCTGGTTGTGTGTGTGTGTGTGTGTGTGTGTGTGTGTGTGCGCGCGCGCGTGTGTGTGTGTGAGTGTTTTGTTTTTGCCAATATTTAGAAAGGAAACAGAGAATTGCTCTAGACCTTGGTGAAGTCACGGAACCATTTATCTTCAGAACTGAAACAGAATCTTGGTTTCCTCTTAAACCAGTGCTTTTTCCAGTCTCCTCCACAGCTTTCTTTTGGCTACTCCAGATGGTGTTATTTTTAATGAGTTTGTGTGGTCCCCAAAACCCTTGGAGTAGACCTCTCCTTGTAACTCAGGCCTTGTTTTGGTAGATGAGCCTTAGGGATAGCATACATTTGTGTTTCCTAAAGCACTGGGGAGTGAGTGAAAATGTTGGAATAGCTCCTGTATCCCTGAGCTAGTCTGGTCAAGCTCTTCCCTAGAGTTCTCCCAAGCCAGGATTAAGTGCAGTGGCACTTCCAGTTGGTGGCTCTGAGTTTAATGTAGCATATATTAATTATGTTAATTAACATTAACATAAAAATATGTTGAGTAATATATTGTACTTTATTCAGAAATGATGGGATGTATGTGTATTAAATTAGTTTAGCTATGGGATATCTATTAAATTATTTTAAAGATGGGAGAGCAAACAAAACAAATACATTCTGTAATGAAAGCTCATTTAAATTATTTTACCTATTTTATGATATTCATATGATTTTGTTCTTACCTATAAACAACAATATAATTCATTGACTTTCTGTATGTTTCAGAATTTTTTTAAATATGGAGGTGTAATATCATTCCATTAAAGCTCATTTCCAATGAATGGCAATATGGAACCATGTGTTTATAACCCTTTTATGATATATTCTTTGGAGAAATGCAGTTCATTCTAGGTCATCACCATTTCTTGCTGTGGTGGGATAATGTTATAGTCTCAAATGGCATGTGGCCAATCATGGATGCAGTGTTAGTGCCTCTTGAAGGCCTTGTTTAAAACACTCACTCTGGGATACTACTGTGCTTCTTTACTTCCAGACTGACCACTGCTCTAAGCAGTGTTGGGGCAATGCCTGGGCTGCCCGAGCCCTTGAAGTTCAAGAAGAAGCACCTGGACTTCTCATGATGGGAGGTCAGAGTCAATGTAAGTGACTTCCTAATTTGGGGGGCTAAATCCCTTCAGTGATTTTAGGTCTGTATGAAGTCAGCCATAGAAATGATTATTTTCAGTGTGTGTTTTATGTCATATAATACACCCAAATATTGCCACTGACTTAAAATAAAACTTTAGAAGTATTTCTAAAGTAGTAAATTCTTATGCATCTCTGGTGAAAAGCATAGTTCAAAGATACAATTTTTTTTTGTTTCATTATGATTTCCCATTGATATTTTCAATTCCTCCAAAATATTACTTTGAGGAAATTGGAGTTACTGGAAAATGTGCATCAATTAAAGTTTAGAGAAAACTTAGAGAATCTAATTTAAAATTTTCTTGGACTTTAAAGGTGAGCATAAATAGATTCATAAATGCTTAAGTGGGCAAAGCTACAAATTTATATTTTGGAGATTGTTTTAATTCTGTTAGAGTTTGAGCATTGTTGAACATTGTTGCCCAGTACAGATTTATTTCCTTTCGAAGTTGTTACTTCATGAATTCCCAACCATGTAGGAATTCCCAAAGGTAACAGCTTAGTAAATTGTATCATAAAATACTTGGTATATGTACAAATGGATAACAAAAAATAGTAGAAATAATGTTCATTTGTGATGAATTACAGGGATTGAATTTTTCCTTTCGGGCAAAATAATGAAGTTACATTATGATGCATGTATTAAGATGGAATTTTCATTATGAACAAAGAGGAGAAAATATTATATACTTTGAGTTTTATTCTCATCAAGTCCTGAGGATCTAAATATCTTTTCAAATAGTTTTTCTGTGTATAAGTTATAAAGTAATGGTATTTGAAGATGATGAGGAGATCATTTCTCTTGTACAGTTGAATTCTAGAGCTCTTACATAAAGTTATAATACTTCATTATATAGGAGGGAAAAGAAGGTTCTACAGTAAGTAAAGATTCAAATTAGTTTCTATTTTTCTGTATAATGGCGTGCATCTAACTCTGACAAACAAATTTGGACTTATACAAAATTAATGTTTTATATATTGCTACTTCTTTAATTGAATCCATCCTATATAACATATTAAAATAGTGGATACTGGAAAGAACACGGTATATGAAGCAAAAAGCCCCAGATATATTTTAGGTGCCCGTTCCCCAGTTTACTAGAGTGTCATTTAAGTTCACTGAGTGCCTACCCTTCTAGATTGTGAGGATGAAATGAGATTACATATGTAAGATTACTTGGTTAACTATTACAGGCTGTAGAAGATTTGTTAATCTTTTGGGCGCAACACTTAGAACAAAACACTTCAGATCTGGGTATTTTATCCAGCAGCCTTAAGTAAGATTTTCTTTTTTGTATAACTTTTATTTTTAAAAAAGAGCAAGAAACAAAGTAATTCAAATATATGGTAGGCTGGAATGCATGGAATAACAACATCAAAATACTTAGGAAAGCAGCTTAAGCTACCCTGGCATGTCCCGGATCAGACGGTCTTTACCAGCCCTCCTCCCTCTCCCTCCTCTGCCCTCTTTCTAGCTTCCCCCTCTCCTCTCTGTCTTTCTCCATTCTGTTTTTCCCCCTCCCATACCTTCCAAGGATGATGGGACTTCCTGCTTGTCTCCTGACCTTAGGTTTTATACCCTGCAGGCCCTCTCCTTCATCGATATTATATTGCTTAGACATCCTGGCAGGTTTTGTATAAAGTTTTTTGACATCTTTCCCTTGATGTTTCGTAGTAAGACAGGGTGAAGCTCTAAGCTGCTGGACCAGAAAAAGGAGAGCAGCCTTTGGTCCCCAGTGAGTAATAAAACCACAGGTGGTGTTGACAGGTGTAGTATAGTCACACTTCGGCTGAGATTCTTCTGTGGTTTGAAACTCCTTGGATGGATCTGTCCCTACCATTCATAATTCAAAGAAAAAAGTTTTTAAAACCACACCACATGTTTAGAATGAAAACTCGGGGAAGAACAGAAACAGAAAAGTAATGCATTAAAAAGGAAAAGTAAGCAGAGTTTGAGAAGATGCACATAAAAATCCGAATCTCATAAACAGATAACAGTCAAAGTTGGTTTTTTTTTTTGATTTGAGATGGGAGGAAAGCTCTCGGATGAGAAAGGCAAAGAGAACTCATTTTACCAGGGTAGCTGTGCTTGTCAGAGCTGATCCCAGAACAGCTGACTGGGGCTCTGAGAAACTGTATGTACCAGTTGACCTGGGCCGAGAGCACTGAGAAGGGAGAAAAAAGCCAAAAATGAATGGGTAACAGGAGGTAAGAAACTTATTTATCTTGGCGTTCATGATTTAAACATCTTAAATCAAGGGGAGTATCTGTTTTGAAACTCTTTAAACTTATTAGAATCAAATACTTGTGTGATTCTTTGTTACTGGTTGTTTGTTTTTGAAACCTGTAGTTGAAAGAGTGGTTTAGAAAGCTGGATATTTGCATGAATATTGTTTACCACTCTGTAATTACCCTAAGGCAGAAAATCGGGGTTGCTTTTCCTCTGTTCCCTTCATTTCTTTGTTATAATCATCCTTTTCCTTCCCCGCCTATCTTCCCATGTCTTTTCTTGGTCTCCTTCCTTGTTTTCTGTTCTCTGCCTCAAGATTTTAGAATGATTTCTATCGATGCACAAGCCCTAATTTGACCGTGGGACACCTCAGAAGTATTTTCCTTAAACGTACCCATCATAAGTAATATTATTTTAAAGGGGATTCATGTGCCACATTGAATTTTTATATTTTCTCTGTTGCATAAAGAGACTGATGTTGATAAAGACAAAAGTTAAACAACAGGGAATTAGTTCAATAATTTGGGCTATTTGTTAGCATTGATTTAGGATTTTTAAAACTTACATCTGTGTAAAAATTGGGATTTTGGAACGTGATCTTTAGACAGAGTCTGCCCTTTGAGGGTTATGATCTAGCAGTTAGCACAGAATTTGAAAGGGTTGTCCTCTGGTCATTGAGTTTTTTTTTTTTTTTTTTTTTTTTTTTGGCCTGTTCTTCCACACTTGAGTGATTCTTGAGGCTCTGTAGTGTACCTGTCAGGTAGGGATTAGCTAGCGTGTACTTGTCTTTGGATAAATTACAAAAACGTGCCACCTCTGAGCAGAAGAATCCTAGTAATGCACTTTTCCTTTCAGATGTGGCTTGGCACTGAGGCTGGGCTGGGTTTGCGTCCCCTTTGTCACTCAAGATCTGTTGCACATGTCTAAATAGTAGAATCATATGCAGTAGCCCTGCCTCCAAGCCATAAGGCTGTGAGAAAAATGGGAAATTTTCCCAAAAACATCATCAAAATCCCAAAATACAGCAGACACTTTCTTTCATTTAGTCAATAATAAGAAATGGCTGACTTTTGGAATTAGCAGATTATCAACATTTTAGCTATCAGTTTTCAAAGTTTTATAAGTAAACTATTTTAAGTATAGTCATATGATCTTAATTATTAGAAGAGGGAATCTGAAATATAAGAATTGTTTCTATACTATTTAATGAGGCATTGGGGTAGGAATATAATGCAATTTTTAAATGAAATTTAAATTTAAATAAGAGATTAAATTTTGAATATTGTCACAAGTCGAAGGGTTGGTGGCAGTAATTATGATTTGCCAATCTTGTTAGCATTCCAGATTCTCAAATAACCTGGGAGCCTGTGGATTGCAGTGGAAATAAAATAGTGTGTGTGTGTGTGTGTGTGTGTGTGTGTGTGTATCTAGTTTGATTATCTGTCTCCTTATTATCTATATCTGCTTTTTTATCAGGTTTTAAGGCCTTATTGAGGAGATAGTGAGCAGGATGGAAAAAGTTCCTGGTTAAAAACCTCATACTTAAAGCTGTGGTATTCCTCTTAATTGCATTTAAAAGCGTGAGTGGGTAGATAAAACCCCACAAGAAATGAAATTTGGCTATAATGTGATTGGCAATTTGCCCTTTCCCCTGGTTAAAGTTCCTATTTTATGGAATCAGGAAGATCACAGGGGATGGTAACATGGGGTGGGAAATAGGAGGCTACTCTGTTCAGGAAGCAGAAGCAGAAGGGTGGACCTGGAGTGTCATTTGGATCCAGTTTGCACAGTGTAGTGATGAAACCACCTGAGTTTCAGGGATCCCTGCTGTCGTTCTGGACATGGCAGCTGGCATTAGTGCCATATGCTGTCTTCATTGCTGTTTAAGCTGAGTGGACAGCCACCATCCAGTGGTGCCCTGTCAAAGCCAAGAGCTGGAGGCCAGACCCCAAGAAATCCCAGCCAGCCAGTTGTGTTGGCTGACTGTTGTTTCATTAACTTTGCAGAAATGGGACGTTGTGGTTTATACAATTGAACAAGTACAGTTTTGGACTCTACTTAGTAAGTCATGATAAGGTTTTATTGGACTAGATGAATGGAGTAGACTAGATTTAGGTTATTCTTTTTTTTTTTTTTGATAAACCCTGATTTTATAAAAAATAAAAAGTAATTACTTTGGCCATTGACTATTCATGTTTAATATTTCGGTTTTGAAATGTGAATTTGTTACACTCCTCAGTTAGAAATTAGAACAGAACTATAAATACTGGAATTACTTTTAAGAATCAAAACAGAAAAAAAAAAACGCAGGTACATTAAAATCTTAATTAAAAACTTTTGCGTACCATGAAGGAAAGCATGGGTTTTGGAAGATATATACTCAAATCAAGTCAAAGATATTTGCTTCCTCTTTCACTAATTTTTATTTCCTTAGATTGTGTTTTGTAGGAATAATGAATTTGTGATTCTTATGTGTGATACTGAGGAAGGACTTTTAAACAAGTTTAAAGTAAAACTGAAATAAAAATTATTAAGGTTATATCTACAACACATTAAGTATGTTTAATCTCTTTTAGAACTGTAAGGTTTAGCAAGTCTCTCTCTTCTTTCTTCCTTCCTTTCTTTCTTTCTTTCTTTCTTTCTTTCTTCCTCTCTCTCTCTCTTTCTCTTTCTTTCTTTCTTTCTAGTTGTTGTATTAACAGTTGTATAGGCCAAGTGACAACATCATTGTTTTTAATAAAATGGATTAATAGAAATGTAAGAGGATTAAGTATTTCAGGTTCTGGCTTCTATGCTTAATATGAGAATATTGGTTTGAAGCCAGTATATGAAACATGCTAATTTATTGGTACTTTGTTTGAAGTTGTGTAGATTACCTCCTCTGAGATTGTTTGCCTGGGGCCGTCAGTCTCAACCTGGAGTGATTGTGCCCCCAGGGGACATTTGGCAAAGTCTGGAAACATTTTTGGTTGTCACAGTTGGGGAGGTGGGCTGCTACCAGCATCTAAGTGAGTAGAGGGGGTCAGAGATGCTGCTAAAATCCTGCAATGCACAGGAAAGCCTCTCACAACAAAGGATTATCCAGTCCAAATGTCAGTAGTGCTGAAGCCAAAAACCTTGATCTAGGGGTGTTTACAATTTGGCTTCCTCCTTGTCTCTTTTCTTTTTTCCTTTTCCTTCTTCCCTTTTCCATTCCTCGTTCTTAAAGAGGCATGTGTAACTTGGTGAGGAGAGGAGTGACTGACTCTGTTTTGTGCTAAGGTAGTCTGTTCAGTCATTTCCCAAGGTGTGGTATTGTGCAGAATGAAAAGGGACTCGGGAGAGCTGTCCTGTAGCTCTAGCCCTGGACATGTTTCTTAAACTCTTTCATTTCTTTGTCTCTCAAAATCAGAGCTGAACGGGATCTAAGGTTTCTTCTAGTCCAACAAAGTTAAAATAGTTTGGCTAGACAATTTATTCAGCCTGACATGAGTACCTCCTCTGTGTCAAATAACATGCTAGATTCTATGAGTGAAATGACACAGAAGACCAGAATATGTGGTTCTGATTTCTAAACGCCCACAGCGTAACTGAGGAGACAGATGTAAACAGATGTGACCATGCACTGTGATGAGCATTGTAATGGAAGTGTGATCAAAGTTCTGCAGGACAGGGGAGGACAGCTGCTACCTGAGGTAAACAGAGCTGGGTAGAACCTCATCAGAAGGAAAGTAGAATTTGACAGACTGTTGGAGGGTTAGATGAGGGATTTGCCAGAAGGCAGGAAGGGCATTGCAGGCCAAAAGAATGGCATAAACAAAGACGTAGAATTATGCCAAGCCTTGGAATATTCTCTAACTCTGCAAGGTTTCCGTATGGCTGGAACATTATCACTGCATAAAAATACTCTTCTTCTATTGCCTTAAAATATCAGAAATTTCCAAAAGAACCTTAAAGCTGAGAAAAGTAAACATTACCCCTTCGCCCTGGTCCTAACTCCTTGCCATTCACTCGTTTCCAATGTGTACACCCCAAGCACTGCCAGCCTCAGCTCCAGTCTGAGGATTCCCTCAGGCTCCTGGCTCTCCTACTTTACTTGTTTTAACTTGTGCCTCCTCTGCTGCTTCATTGCTAATGTTGTGGCTTGTGGTGCAGAAAAGTCAGGAAGAACAAATCCAATTAAAAAAAAAAGTGACTGATTTTTTCACCCCATCAAATACCCGTGAAATAAGTTTGAATTTGAAGAACCCCCTTGGGGCAATGGACTTGAGTAATTAGAACTGCTGATTTAGTTCACAAATGCAGGGGAACCAAGGGCAGTGTCATCCCATTCAGTTCTTCTAAAGTAGAGAGCGTGATGGCAGAGATCGCGCCAAGGCTTTTGGCACAAAGTGACAGTAGTTTTTGGCTTTGGGTGACCAAAATGCTGCTCGGCATTGCCGAACTAGTGGTTCGCAGCTTGGCTTAAGTCACCATCACACTCAGTTTTCTTTTGCAGCTGCGAAAGTCGGTATCCTCCTTCAGATTAGGTCATGAAAGGCAACAAGAGTATTGAAAGAAATTCGTCTTCCTACTGTCTGTAAAGAAGTAGACAAATTATACATGAGTTTTCCCTCAGCAAGTCTGACTTTTTCTCAGGAGAAGTGAATTGAAATGGAATAACTCTTTCTGTTGCTTTCCTTTGGAAATATCCAGATATAAAAAGAAGCTATGTAGTAGATATCACAGTGATGAGAGTTCAGGAAATGGGTCTTCTATTTCGAATGGGTCTATTTCGAATGGGTCTTCTATTTCGAATGGGTCTATTTCAAATGGGTCTATTTCGAATGGGTCTATTTCGAATGGGTCTTCTATTTCGAATGGGTCGACTCTCTGTGACACTTTATTTCTTGATTTCTGAACTTCTCCTTATAGAAATAAATCCTGTAATACCTGCTGCTGTTCATTCCTTAGGACTTAGGAAGTAATGTCTGTATTGAAGAAGTAAAAGGTTTTATAACACAAGTAAATATTTTTCCAACCTTGATGTCCATTAGTGCCCTGTTTGTATGATTAAATTCTAAGTAGTCTGATAGTTGGCAACATCTTTTTTTCCCCCACCAGAATGTAAAATTCATGATTAACTCTTCATTATGAATTTGTTTAAGCATCACTCAACCTAATAAATATCCCAGAAAAGAGCTGACTTGGCTGGAGTTGAATCAGTACAGCTTTGCTAATTTGGCCACTAAATTAAGCCAATACTTTTTAATCTCGATTGAGCTAAAGGGGAATGTTCAGAAATCAAGGCCTGGGTGTATTCTCCCAGAAATCACTGGAGTTTGGCTGTCTTCATCAGGTTGGTAAGAGGAGGAGAAGGTACAAATAAATGTGTTTAAGGCCAACGTGTCCCCTTCGATAGGTATAGAGCAGTAGTGGTAATATCAGAGGGACTATAATGAAGAATTAATGGATAAGCAATCATAAGTGTGATATAAGAGAACTGGAAATAGTTTGAGTTCTTAAACACCGTTCATCGTGCAACAGGTACATATTCTTTCGTCATCTATTAGATTTTGCTTTCTATATGAATAGTTATTTATTGCATGCTTGAGACCTGGAGTAGACAGTTTTATTGAAATAGTCATATTCATTTACATGCAGCCTGTGGCTGCTTTTGCATTACAATGGCAGACTTAAATAGTTGCAACAGAGAACATATGGTCCACAAAGACTAAAATAAAATATTTACTATCTTAATGTCTGTTGACCCTTGCTTTAAAGAAGTGCTTTTTGTAAACGCAAACTAATTTCTGTGATTTTGATAAATTCGCTCAGGGTTATTATTCTCCTAGGCAAAAGAAATTATTTTCTTTCAAAGAAGTGGAACCCCAAATACTTTCTTTGCATCTTGTTTGCTCATACTTGAGAAATTCTTTAAAAATGCAAATGTTGAAATAAAATGTATAAGGAAATATGTTGTTTAGCTCATAAGCACTCCAGAAAAAAGAAAAAAGCATATAGTGGTGTAGTGACTGTAAAGTGATCTTGAATAGTATGTCACCAGTTATATTTGGGAAGTGAATAGATAACAGTCACAACAGCAAATGTTTATAAAGTACTAATTCTGTGTTAGGCACTGTTCTAAGTACTCTTTATGATTCCTTTCTTCAGCAACTCTTTGAAGTAGGATAATTATTATCCTTAGTTTATAGATGACATTTTTTACTTGTGAATACATTTAAAGACTTAAACTTGTAAGAAAGACAACTAATAAAATACCATTTATAATTTATTTCATGGATTTATTGATACAAATGAATACTTATGTTTCTTGAGATTATAAAGCCAGGTCACTGTATCCCATGACTAAAGTATTAAGAATGACAGAGAACTGTTTTAATGAACTTAGGAAAGTTATCTTGAATTGTAATTTGGTAGTTTGCAGTTCTGAGCTTAATTTAATTTTTAAGCTTAATTTAATTTTTTACACAGTTAGATTTCTACTGGGTTTATTTTTCTCTTCCTTCAAAGTTAATGCATTCAAGTGTGCCCATATTGGAGACTGCAGTGGCTAGCCTTATATTCTTCATGGGGTTGTTCTCAGTTCATTCTGAGATACTGCACTTACAAAGAGGAAGTGGCCTGAGGCAAAGCCACGTTTCTTGCAGGTGGTAGATACTTGAGAAGCACAGGATACAGTCCCCTCACTCTATGGCTTTTGGTAGGAAAACAGGTGCTATCCTAAGTTCATCAGTAAGGATGTCGGAAGAGTGACCAATAGAGTTTGACTGTAAGCAGATGAACCCATAGAGAGAAAGTCAGAGAAGGGTTGGACATCCTGGAGTAGGTAGTGAGATACCTGCTTACATACCACCTACCATCTCCGCCTACTTGGAACTTGTCTTGGGGAAGGACTAAGATTACAGTGAAAAGAGGTGAGGAGGACAGGCTAGGAATGCTACCAGAGACACCCGAGACCAGGAATTTCCCTCTTAGTCCACACTCATGTGAATACTCGCCCCTGCCCTTCTTCCTTTTCTTGAACCTATAGCACTGCTATTTCACCTCTTCCACAGATCACCATAAGCTTGTGAGTCTGAAAATGTTACGCACCCTGTTCCTGGTATTACCCGTCTCTTCCAGATTGGTTCTTTCTACTGGGACATTCTCAATTTTGTGTGTAGAAAGTGAGTATCTCTAACAGAAAGTACTCCTCCTCCCTGACTCTCATCATCTTTATAAAGTTCTGTGCAGCTGCTTACATTGAGACAAAAGGGTAGGTTCCTAAATACGTGTCGCTTACAAACCTTTCAGATTGAGGGTACTCAGCATCTGCAATAACCTTGCCTAAGTCAGAAGGCAGAGCTCAGGTGTGAGGCTCCAAATGGAGACTGCGAATGGGAAGTGAGTACTGCGTTTAGTGTAATCCGAATCACAATTCAGATACCTTCTTGTACTTTAGAATTGGTTTGTAGTCGGGGCGCCTGGGTGGCTCAGTCGGTTGAGCGCCGACTTCGCTCAGGTCACGATCTCACGGTCTGTGAGTTCGAGCCCCGCATCGGGCCCCTGTGCTGACAGCTCAGAGCTCAGAGCCCGGAGCCTGTTTCAGATTCTGTGTCTCCCTCTCTCTGACCCTCCCCCATTCATGCTCTGTCTCTCTCTGTCTCAAAAATAAATAAACGTTAAAAAAAATTAAAAAAAAAAAAAAGAATTGGTTTGTAGTCTAGTGTTATTAAAGAGAGTTGGAATTACTTGTCAGAAAAATATTTTAAAAGAATTTAATAATCATTAAATCATCATGTATATAATTATATATTAATTATAAGTATATAATTATTAACGCATTAATAATACATTTAAATACGTTAAAATCAGCAAAGTTTTTGTGTTCCCTTGACTGTGACAGAAGCCTTCCGTGTTGTGTGTGTGGATTTAAAAATTTAAATCTGCTGCACTGTGGAATAAACTGTGACACTGAACTGCTTGATGTATGGAAAGCTCCGGTGTCAGTGTTGGGCAGAGAGAATACTGCACTTAACTGTACAGTAAGATGCTTATTTTCCCTCGGTACGTTTACTGCTTCCGATTAGAATGTTAAAGTGGCTTTAAGTATATGAAACTTGTATAAGACTTCACAAATTTATATGGCACTATACGTGTCCCCCAAACCCTCAAACCAAAACCTGAAAACCAAACCAAAAACAAAACCCTAGCATTTTTCTCTTCTGTGTCTTATTTTTAAAGCTTCCTTTGCATGCTGCTGGTGGTGTGGATTGTGGTGGTGGGTACTTAGAGCACCAAGTAATTACCTCAGTTTCATTTTCCATAATTGTTCAGTAAGCTCACTTCCCTTATCTGATCAGTTTCTCCTCATAGACTCGCTGAGATGTTATCTGGGTGTCTGGGGGCAGGGAAGGGAGGCTGTTTTGTGACATCCCCATCAGATCTGAGCATCATCCAGTGCTCACACTGGTCTGCTTGGGGGAGACAATTCTGGGCTTGTGCCCATTGCTGTTTTCTTGGCTGGAGTTCACTGTGGAAATCAGGGATGATGAACGCATGTCCCTGCTGACGCAACCATTGTTTAAAAGCCCAAGGTTGACAGTCCATCCGTTCTGGCAGTCTGTCTTTTAGTTTTTAATTTCAGGATCACTTTGATGATCTTTATACTCCGTGATCAACTATCTCTGTATCCTGCTAAGGGCATGGGAGAAATACCCCTGAATACCTTCCTTGACTCATGAGGGTTTGAGAGGAGCTTGGGGGTACTAACTGGTGTTTTATTCTGGCTCGGTGGCCCCAATTGGAATAGATCCACTTGACTGTCACTTTCCTCCTGGATTTTCTAGCCCGCTCAGCATTCAGCTTTTCTTTTAGCATGCTGAGCAACCCCCCCCTCCCCTGTACCCTTTGCTATTTCAACACTCTTGATGACTGAGTCCCCTACTGCTTTTCTTTATCCTTCAAATTTCTAGGAGCTCCTTTTATTTCTCCTTTCTGTGTTGCTGGAAATTCCCCTAAGTCATATCCACTGCCTTCTCAGGGTGGCATTCATCCTCACTCTTTAAGTGCAGAATGCCTGCTGGGAGACACTCTTTATCATAGAGGAAATAATTTTAAAAATACCATGGTGTTTTCAGAATCGTTTCTGTAACCTCTGATATGTGACTTACACTGACTGTTCTAGTCCTGGCAACTACAAGTCAGAGGATAAGCCTCCGTGTCAGGTAATGATTCAGATGTCTTTTAAAAGGTACAGAAGCCGTGCTTAGAAATCAGGCACAAAGACCTGACGTCCAGCTTTAAGAGAATGACCCGGGGAGCTAAAGGCAGTGAGGAAGAAGTTCACTTGAAAAGAAAAGGCAAGAGATTTTTCTCCTTGCTCTGTACCACATGTTTTCATTATAGTAATGGTTGATTTCATTCCAGCAGACTCTGGGATCACCTCTAGCCAATCTCTTGATGGCCACATCCCTTTCTTAGTGCCCTCTAGAATCTAATTGTTAAATTATTTTTCAAGTTTTTATTCAAATTCCAGTTGGCTAATATACAGTGTAATATTAGTTTCAGGTGTACAATATAGTGATTCAACACTTCCATACATCACCCGGTGCTCATCACAACAAGTGCCCACCCTAATCCCCATCCCCTGTTTCACCCATCTCTGCCCCCCCTGCTCTGGTAACCATTAGTTTGTTCTCTATAGTTAAGACTCTGTTTCTTGCTTTGCCTCTCTCTCTCTCTCTCTCTCTCTCTCTCTCCTTTTTTTGTTTTTGTTTTGTTTTGTTTTGTTTCTTAAATTTCACATGAGTGAAATCAAATGGTATTTGTCTTTCTCTGACTCACTTATTTCACTGAGCATTAGACTATCTAGCTCTATCCATGTGATTGCAAAAGGGCAAGGTTTTGTTCTTTTTTGTGGCTGAATAATATTCCATTGTATACCAGATCTTCTTTTTTTTTTTGTTTGCTTCAAGTTGTTTTTATTAAAATTTAAAAAAATATTTATTTAATTTTGAGAGAGAAAGAGACACAGAGCACGAGTAGGGGAGGGACACAGAGAGAGAGAGAGAGACAGAGACAGAGACAGAGACGGAGACAGAATCTGAAGCAGGCTCCAGGCTCTGAGCTGTCAGCACAGAGCCCGACACGGGGCTCAAACCCATGAACCGTGAAATCATGACCTGAGCCAAAGTCAGACGCTTAACCGACTGAGCCACCCAGGTGCCTCAGTTTCAAGTTTTTATTTAAATTCTAGTTAAATAACGTATAGTACGATATTGGTTTCAAGAATAGGATTTAGTGATTCATCACTTACGTATAACACACAGTGCTCATCACAACAAGTGCCCTCCTTAGTATCCATCACCCATTTAGCCCATCTCCTGCACACCTCCCTTCCAGCAACCCTTGGTTTGCTCACTGTATTTAAGAGTGTCTGATGGTTTGCCTTCCTTTCTCCTATGTCCCCTCTTCCCATATGCTCATCTGTTTTGTTTCTTAAATTCCACATATGAGTGAAATCATATGGTATTTGTCTTTCTCTGACTTGTTTTACTTAGCATAATATACTCTAGCTCCGTCTACTTTGTGGCAGATCTAATACATTTTAATGTGTTTATCACAATGGCCACAGGATCCCCTAATGAACGATAGCCGTAGTATTTCTTATTGCTTCAAAATACATGGAAGCTACTAGTGGGAAATGGAATGAACTGAAATTCTCTTTTTCCTTTGTTCCGGAAAGTCCGTATTCTGGGATCTGATGTTTTGTTGAAGATAAAAATAAGAATTTTAAAAAGAATTTTAGTAACTTAATAATTTAATTTTTGATTAATAGTAGATGATATTTCTTGAGGGCCCGAGCTGTTTCTGGCACTTGGTGTAAAAATTTTCCGGTGTTAAAAACAATAGTGACAGTGGTTATTCCCATTTTGCGATGAAGAAACTGAAAATCAGAAAGGATCAGTCATAAAACTGAAAAGAAGTGGGATCGGGATTAAAATTTACATCTGTCTGAAGTCAACACCCCTGCCTTTTCAAGTTATTAAGCTTCAGTAAATAGATCATGTTAGAAGTAGCTCTGTGACAAAAGACCTTGTGACAAATAATGTTTGTCGCTTAGTTCCCTCAGGAACATGCCGAGGGAGTGATGCGGGAAGAGTCCACATTACTTGTCTGACATCAGTCTCTTTTGCTGTAGCAATATATCAATTTAATGCAGTACTGACTTCATGCACGTGATCTAAGTTCAACCTGTTTTAGGCCTTACTATTTTAAAAATAAAACTCAGATGTGGGAAACCAGACAAAATGAACATACAGCTTAGTGAATTAGAAGGTGTAACCACTACCCAGGTCAAGAAGTAGAACCATGCCCCTGGCTCCAGAAGCCGTCCACGAGCTCCACCCCGGTCAGAGGCCTCTCCTGTTCTGCCCATGTAATAACCACTTTTCCCTATGGCTTTATCAGCTATGAGTGCATTCCTAGACACTGTAGTTTAGTCTGGCCCATTAAAAACCGTGATAGATCTTTGAAGTCTCTTAATCTACAGGTTCCCCTTCAATCTTGTTCTTTCCCTTGTAATCTCCTTCAGTAAGAACTTGTACCCTTTAAGTGTTATAGTTTACCCTAATCTACGTTTTGCTGATTTGGAAACTTGTGGTGCATTCAGCCTGTTCTTCCGCGTTCTAGATTTCTTGCACTTAGCAACCGGATCCAGACGTATAATCAGACTCAAGTTACATCTCTCTGGTGGTATATGTTCCTTTTATCAGGAGGCAGGCACATCATGTCTAGTTTTAACTTTTTGTATTAGTAGCTGTTGACACTTAAGGCCTATAATAATTCCATTAATTCCTCGAGAGTTACAAAAATGGTCATTCTTTTTCGTTTATATAAATAATTTCATAAAATATTTTTTTCTCATTTATTTTTTGGCTAGTAGTCAGAGGTACAGTTCATATAGGAAAGGCACAATAAATGTTTGAATCTTTCCCTTTACTTACATGGTTTTGAAGACAATAATTTCAATTTCTGTCATCCTCTAAAAGTGACCAATTACTATTTTAAAAATCATAATTAACTCATTTGCACACATTTGATATATTTTATTTCACAGCAATTAAATAAAATTGAGAATCTGTCTTCCTTTATACTGCTTTTAAAACTTAAAAAAAATTTTTAACGTTTATTTATTTTTGAGACAAAAAGAGACAGAGCATGAATGTGGGAGGGTCAGAGAGAGAGGGAGACACAGAATCTGAAGCAGGCTCCAGGCTCTGAACTGTCAGCACAGAGCCCAACACTTGAACTCATGAGCTGTGAGATCATGACCTGAGCTGAAGTCAGACACTTAACCAACTGAGCCACCCAGGTGCCCCTTAGTTGAATGTTTAGCCTTCTGGATTAATTTTCTAATTACTTTTTCTTTTGTTTTCCCATTTTCCATGTGCTATAGACTGTTTGTGTTCTCTCAAACTTCATGTATTGAAACCCTAATTCCCAATGTGATGATATTTAGCAGTGGGACCTCTGGGAGGTAGTTTAGTGATGAGGGTGGAGCCCTCATGAATAGGATTTGTGCCCTTATAAAATAGACCACAGAGAGCTCCCTTGCCCCTACCTCCATGTGAGAACGCAGCCTGAATTTGGCCTGCTAACAACCAGGAAACTGGCTCTCAGCAGACATTGAAACTGTCGGCGCCTTGCTTTTGGACTTCCCAGCTTCTAGAACTGTGAGAAACGAATGTCTGTTGTTTATAAGTTACCCGGTCTGCGGTATTATAGCAGCCCCAAAGGATTAAGACTCCATCTCTATGTCTTTTGTTTTTTAAACATAATTTTCATGCACTAGAGGTTGCCTTTTAAGTTTACGGTTTGATATGTTGACAAATGTATGCAGTCCTTAAGCTGGCACCACAATATCCCACCCCAGCCCCCATTCCCTGTGCTCCTTTGTAATCAGTCCGTTTCCCCACCCTTGTCTCCTGGCAACCTTGACTCTTTTCTGTTCCTAGAGTTTCCCCTTAAAATCACTGTTCTTCTGTTCTTCTATCTTGCAGGTTTTTGCAACTTGCAGATAGTTTTTTTTTTACCTACCTTTCTACTAAATATTTTATTTAAGCTATATTTAAAATTTTTTCTAACATCTTGTTTCATGGCTAGAATGTCATTTTATCTGTCTATGGATATTAATTATGGTTTCCTAGAAGTTTTTCTGTATTTCCTCGGAGTTCCCTTTATTCTTTGCTTTGCTCTTCCCCCTGCACCCCCCACCCCCAAGTTGATTATGTTTCTTAGATGTCTGATGGTTCTTAACTATCCAATTATAATAAGTGTCAAGTGCTAAAATGCAAATTGGAAGTTCTGTGTGCCTGGGTGGGTCTTGCAGGATTTGGGGCTTCACTATAGAGTGATTATAGGACTAGCTGGTCATTCACTGGTAACTGCAAAATTATCTGTAAATGTGTTTCTTAGTGTTGGCATGCTACCTTCAAAGAAAGAGTCACTAGTGTCCTTCCTAGTATTATGAGCCTCCAATCTTATAAATTTGGGGCAAGAAAAGGGGACTATGGATCTCATTGATGACCATGCAAAATATCACTTAACCATTGTGTTTTGAATATCACTTCTCATCCTGGGTTTATTCTGTGTTTAGTGTCCCCAAATATGACGTCTAATTGGCTCAGTTTCTTCAGAATCTATAAAACTTTTATTCTTCTGGGTAGCTTGACAGATCTCAGTGGGGTAGGGTCTGGGAACTCAACCATTTTTTAAACAGATTTTAAGATGACCCAACTGTTTTCAGCCCAGGTTCATCTCAGCCTTCCACTATACTTGGAACTTTACATCGTTGAACATTTTGAGGGTTCCACAAGGCAAATTGGCTTATTCCCTCTTCATTAATTCTGTGAAGCTTATCTTTCTTCCACTCTACTAAGTCACTTACTCTCCTTTTATCTGCTTACTGTTTGGGTTACAGATATTTGTAAGTTTCAGCCTAGATGGTGTCTAGACTTTTCTTTCTTGTTGTATTTATTGCTTAGGGGGAGTTTTGGGAGTTTAAGTGTATGGAAATGTCTTCACACATCCATCTTGAAATGAGAAGTCTGCACCCTAAATACCCCTGTGGACTTCTTATATGTAAACTGTAGTCTTTTGTGGCATTTGACACAACGTACTACTATTGCTAGAACTTCTTTCCCTTTGGCTTTCCTGGTTTTCTTCACTCTTATTCTTGTATGTCTACCTTATTCTTTTGTTTATTCTTATGATGCCACTTCCATCCATATTATGTCTTAAACATGGATAGAATTCTGGGTTGTAAAATTATCAATTTTCTGTCTTTCCATCAGTGATCACTTAAACTATCATATTGAGCTGTAACCAAACAGTAGTTCTAGATTTCCATCTTCCTACTGGGCATTTTTATTTATGTATTCTACCCATTTTAATAAAAGTCAAATAATAAAATTAAAGATCTCTTCCTTACCAAATCAGCTTCTCCTCTTCACATTGCTAAACCAGGACACTACAATTTTCCTATGCAATCAGGCTTGATATTTTAGAATTGCCTTTAATTACAGCCTGCACATTTAATTGGAAAGTGAGGCAATCCATTTGATTCTTTCTTCAAAACTATATGTGATTGCATTCCATGTTTTCTTTCCATTGCTGCTGCTTGAATACAATTTGAGTTATTTTTTCCTTTATTATTCTTATTATTCTAGTAAGAGATATATATCACACATTTGTATAAGTAAAGTAATCTGTTGGGTGTAAATTCTATCAAACCGATATCAGGAAGCTGAAATTCCTAAGAACTGTACAAAATAATTTTGTCTCTCTCTCTCTCTGCACATATGCACACACACATACACACATACACAGTGTAAAAATAACCAAGAGATTGGTAATTTTATGATGAATAAACTGGTTGTATGAGGAGGATAAATTTATTTTTTAATTTGTTCAAGAAAAGAAGATTTAACATTAATATGTACATGTGTAAACTAGAAACTTTTAAGGAAAATAGCATGAGATTTTTGCCCTTCTAGACATTCCTGTCTATATTTTTGTTAAGACAGACATGATGTGGATATGTAACCTTTTACATATCTTGTGTCATCTATTTTCTTACAGAGCAGAATGCACATAGGCAAACTCTATTATCTATGTGGGTCTTGCAGATACAGTATTGGATGGGGACAGACTCCCTTGCATTTTGTAAGCATTCACCATTTATTGGGTTGTTTCTTCTTGGTATTCTATATCCTGCTGTAAATGTTATACATTTGCTCAGTCCTGTCTCTTAGAATCGCTTATCTTACTATTCTATATACAGAATAATTCAGAATTTAACATGATTTTGTTATACCAGAGATTCATGATCACTCTACATCATTTAGATCTGAGAGTAAGACATATTTTCTGTATCTTCAGAGCTTTGTAGTTGGCTCAAAGTCATATAAAAGCTTAAAACAGATGCCTTCTTGGTACTTAAACTTGAAACATGTGATTTTTTTTTTCTTTTTGGTGACTTTTGTTCTACTGTCCTTACTTCTGAACCTAAAGCATTTGTTAAATATCACTTTGTTATTATAATGATGCAAAAAAAGATTCTGCTCCTTATTTGCCAGTTATAAAAGAGAGGCCTTGAGAAAGTGTAATTCCTATGAGGTCCTATAGAATAAAGTGAGCTTGTTCCAGTGATGAGGCAAGAATTAAATTTCAGGAGAAAAGTGGAGGTAAAATGAAGACAAGAAATTGAGCATAAAGAGAGCATATACCAGGAGTGAGTGAAACAGAAGTACAAGCCATTATAGAATCTGTGAGGAGGGAAACAGAGAACAAAATATTTAATGAATGATGAGGCTTAGACATATTTTAATAATTCATTGTTGGTGAAATTTAGCAATTGATCTAACTTAGAATGACACCTTAACAAATCATTGGGAATTTTATAGCCCAATGCCAACCTGAAAATGTATTTAAGTTTGAAGTATATCCATTTGAAAAGGAACCTAAAATTAAGTTAAAAATAGGAAATAATTGCCTGGACAAAGTACTCCCACATGCAGAGAGTAAACGTTATAACCAATACCTAATGTTTATTAGCTTGTCTGCCTTCCTTCCTTTCCTCCTTCCTTTTATTCTTTCTGTTTTTTATTTTTTAGATTTTATTTTACTAGATCATAAAACGTAATTATGGTACTCAGGTTCTTTTTCCTGTTATTTCATTCTCCTTTCCTGTTACCTTGACTTTTTAAAATTTTTGGATTTTTTAAAATTTGGGAGCTCTTAAATAAAAAATGAGGAGAAACAACATTTTTTATTTGATTCGTATGGTAGCATATGCATTTTTTTAAGCCACTGGACTTCAGGTTGTGTTAGAATAATGGCCTTAGGAGTTCCTCCGGCCTGAGTTTAAGTCCTGGCCAGGACACTTACTAGCTGTATAATCTGGGCCCAGCTGCTTTTTCCTCTGTTGGCTAAGAATAGCAAATATTTGAATAGGTACTGTGTGCCATTCTTTCCAGTTTTGGTCATTAATTCATTTACTCCTCACAAAACCTGTAGGTATTATTAACCCATTTTGCAGATGAGGAAATGGGAGCAGAGCAAGACTAAGTAGCTTTCCCAAAAGGACCATACATCATAATTTCTTCATCAGGGCTATCTGCTGAGATCTTTTCCAGTTTCGCCTTTGGCCATTTCTCTCCACAAGCCTCAGGCTGTCAACAATGTTGGCACTTGCACTAGCCAGAAGCTATCTGGCCATTTCCCATCCGCATGGCTTTGTAATGCACTTTCCTGTGAGGTTCTTCCCTCCCATCTCTTCTCCTGCCTAACTCTTCATCCTCCTTCCAAGACTAAGTTCAAATCCTGGCATGTCTTCTAGCGGAAAGGCTTCCTTCTCTGTGCGCCTGTGGCTGAACTAAAAAAAAAAATGATGTTGGGCTTCTATGGCATTTGTTGTGTTTTATCTTTTAATTTTGCATTATATTCATTGCTTTTTTGGTCTACCTCCTTGACAGGCCGAAGCAGAACTTAATGACCTGTGTTTCTATTACCAGAATCTAGATAAGTACCTCTCAGTATAGTGATTGAGAGAAGTATCTAATTTTTGAATTACAAGTTGTATAGTTTGAACAAGTTCCTTTTTTTAGCTTTTGCCTCTCCAGTTGTACTAATGGGTTCAATACTCTTTTCATCCTCAAAGAATAACTGTGAGAATTGAGATATAATATGCTAAATGTGCATGCATGCCATGAGAAGCTTACACAACAAATGAGAGCTGTTTTGGGGATTATTATTAGTGTCCGAGATTATTCACGTGCATGGGCTTTCTCAGAACACCCAACAATGTAGTATATTACTGGTCCTGTATCTTCTTGAACACAATTTATTTTTGTGTCAGAAAACATTTTGTTTGGTAAAGTATTTCATTTAATGGTTGAAAACAGCAGAAAAATTCCTTTAATTTTCAAAGGTGAATGGGAAATTCAAGTTCCTTTTATTTCTCTTTAAACTTGCAATATTTATCTGGGTGCTTTAAATCAAAATTAATTGCACTGCAGGATTAATTCCATTATTCATTTACTATACTCAGCATATGAGAAAGGATTGCTGGCTCATGCAAATAGAATAATTGCTGAAATGGGTTTTTCCTCTTTCCAATCAAATTCTTTAACAATTTAAAAACTTATTTTCCCAACTATAAATTTTAAGCTTTCTTATAGAGAAGCAAATGTTAATTTTCTTAGAAATCTCCTTGAATAAAAAAGAACCTTACTTTATTAGTTATATACTCTATAATGTCAATTTTATTTATGCCTTTAGAAATCTTCTTAGAGAGCTTTGGAGTTCCACATTTTAAAAGATCATAAAAAAGATCATCTCTTCTCTCTTGGTAGTATTGTACTTTTTTTGTTTCTGTCAGATATTCTTAGCATGATTTTTCTAAATAGTAGATTAAATTTGTATAATAAAGTAAGCTTCCTTTAAAAGAAAACTGCTTATCTCCTTAAAAGTGAACCTTTAAAATACTCATGCCAGGAAGTATTAAGTAAACCATGAATCTGAATTCTAGTTGTGGTTATTTGGAAATTGTTTCCTATAGTCCTCCTAAGCCACATGTACTCTTTGGAAAATGTGAAGCAAAATACTCATTACTGACCTCATCATTTAAAGCCATAGTAAGGCAAAATCATGAAAAAGAAAATGCATGCACCATATAAATAAAGCTGCTAAAGTAGATTGAAGTTATTTTTCATTTCTGACTTTTTGCTGTGTATTTTATTGGAGTTGAATATTCATCGTTATTTTTTTTATTGTTGCTGCATATGCACAATATGTATTGGCTTTTGCCCATCATAATATTATTGCGTTTAGCTCTTCCCCTTCCTATGGGGACTGACCTCTCTATGCCTGTGTGTATGTATTTTTAGTAGTTTCAAATTCTTGTTTCAGGCCTTATGGACTCAGCTATTTGAGAATACGCAGTCTTCTGATACAACTTCATTATAAAGGGATAAAATGCCCCTTTGGAGGACATTCAGTGTTTGGAGATGCGCTTATTATTAGTGATCCCAACGGTTGATTTGAGGCTGTATCTTAGGGGAAGATGTTTTAAAATGCACTACATGAAGTTTATTTTTGTACAAAGCTGTCCAATGTATTTATAAAATCCAAATTTCTCATCTGCTGTCTTAAGACCCTGCCTGACTTGGCCTTTATTTGCTCTCCAACTTCGTCAGAGGACCTTATCTTCTGACTCTAAGCACTTACGTCTCCATGGTCATATTTCAGTTCTTCTAGCACAGACTCTCTTTCTGGACTCATGGTTTTGCATACACTTTTCTTTTTGCTTTCAGTGCTCATGGCTTATTTACTTAGTTGACTCATTTTCATTATATAGGTCTCAATTTAAACATTACCTTCTCAGAGAGGCCTTCTCCATCAAGCCAAAATTACTTGTTCCCCCATGTTGTCTGTCATAATATTATTTATTTACCTGATTATACCTATGTTATGTGTTATGTTTGTGTTTTTTCTTATTGTCTTCTCTACCGTAAATAGTAGACCTTGAAGAGAAGCATAAAGAGATCAAAGCAAAGTTCCTGAGGTAGGAAGGAGCTTTATGTGTTCCTGTGTGCTCCAGTGTGGCTGGAGCATAATAGCAAGACAATGGCATGAAATGAGGTTATAGAGTTTAGCAGGGACTGGAAGACCATTTTAAGCAAAATTATATTTATTTCATTGTATAAGGGGAAATCCTTGTAAGGTTTTATGCAGGGATGAGAAGGTCTATAATTAAAGAAATTCTGATTCACTGCTCTTGGAGACAAGAATTGGATGTGGGAAAGTAAACTGGGAAAGCCCATTCAGAGACTTGCATTGGATGTGAGAAAGTAAACAGGGAAAGCCCATTCAGAGACTTGTATAACATCTAGGGGAGGAGGTGGGCATTTGGACACAGTGGTAGTTGTAGAGTGGGAAAAAAAAGAAGATAGAAATTGAGAGAAGATACTGTTGGTGCTGTTTTTGTAGATGGGTAATTTTGGCATTGGTGTTACAAGTTTGGATTTGAGGATTAAAAGATTTTGGACGTGGGGCACCTGGCTGGCTTGGTCAGTTAAGCGTCTGACTCCTGATCTCGGCTCAGGCCGTGATCTCACAGTTTGTGAGATCGAGCCCCGCATCAGGCACTGCATTGATGACGCAGGGGCCTGCTTGGGATTCTTTCTCTCCTTCTCTGTGCTCTTCAACTGCTTCTGTGTGCTCTCAAAATAAATAATAGATAAATAATAGATAAATAGATAGATAAATAAATAAACAAACTTAAAAAAAAAGGTTGTGGACATGCTGTGGTGAAGATATCTGAGATCCAAGTAAAGATGGCAACTAGTGGATATATGAGTTTCAAACTCAGGAAAGAGGTTTCAACTAAGGAAAGGAATTTGGCAATCTTTGATATGTTACTACTATTCAGATACACAGAACCGGATATAATTAATTGGGAGCCACTACTGAGAAGGAAGTAAGTCCAGGGAAGAATCTTGAGAAATCCCAACATTTAAGAAGCAGATTTTTGCAGATTCAGCATATAGAGTCCGGACAAACAGGACAAACAGCAAGTAGCACAAGAGGAAAGATAGGATTGTGAAGTTCTGAGAGAAGAATGAGTGGTCTGCATTGCCTGATGCTTCCGAGTGGTTGGAGTAAACCACCTGAAATATCACCAGTGTTGGCAAGAGAAGTTTCAGTGTTGTTGCGGTGGTAAAAGTTGGGCAGGAATTGGTCACACAGAAGAGGAGGGGTAAAGGTAGCATGTAAAGATACCTTAAAAAAATTATTTTTAATGTTTATTTATTTTTGAGAGAGATAAGTTGATGTTAGCTATAAAGTGATATAAAGTGTCAACTGTAGACTCTACACATTAGAACAACCACTGAAAAGATTATATGAAATCAAAATAGATTTCCCCTACTGTGAGGGGACTTTGCAGATGGAATTCAGGTCACTAAACAGTTGACCTTAAAATAAGGAGGCTACCTACTCTTCAGGTAACTACATCAGCTCTTGAAAGCAGAAGACAGAAGAGTCAGAAAGATGTAGCAGAAGTCAGAGATCTGAAGTGTGAGAATGAGTGAGAACAACTCAACCTGCTGTTGCTGGAGGTACAAGGTGAAGAGGAATGATTGTGACCTTAAGAAGCTGAAAGGAGATCCCGAGGAATAGCAGACCTCAGGGATTTTGCCCTACGGCTCCAAGGGAATGGATTCTGCCAACCACCTGAATGAGCTTGGATGCTGACTCTACCCCAGAGCCTCCAGTAAAGAGGGCAGTGTCAGCCTAGTGATACATGAAGCAGAGGAACCAGCCAAGCCACACCGTGCCTCGGCTTCTGACCTACAGCAACTGAGATAAATGGTGTGTTAAGATACAAAATTGGTCATAATTTGTCATGGCAGCAATAAAATTTAATATAGACTTTGCTACCTGGAAGTAGGGAGCTTCTGTAACAAATGCTTAAAAATGTAGAAATGGCTTTGGAATCAGACTATGTATAGGCAGAGGCTATAAACATTTTGAGGAACGTGATAGGAAAAAAATAAAAAGCTTAGATTGCCTTGAATAGGCCAGCAGAGGATATGGACATTAAGGATGCTTCTGGTGAGGAATTAGAATGGGAATGAGGAGCATGTTATTGGGAACTGGAGGAATAGGGATGAATTCTATATAGTGGCAGAGCACTTGGCAAAACTGTCCTGAAGGCTCAACTTGTAAGTGATGAACTTGGATATTTACTTGATACATCCAAAGAAAATGTTAAGGGTATTATTACCTGGTGCATTAGTCTGCTCAGGCTGCCATAAGAAAATGTCACAGATTGGATGGCTTAGGCAATAGAAATTTATTTCTCACAGGTCTGGAAGCTGGGAAGTCTAAGATCAAGGTGTCAGCAAGGTAGGTTTCACTCCGAGGGCTCTTCTCTTGGCTTATAGGCAGCTGACATCTTGCTGTGGGCTCTTGTGACTTCTCGTGCTCTCGCAAAGAAGGGGCAAAATTCCTCCTGTCTCTCCCTACGAGGACACTAGTCCTATTGGATCAGGACCCTACCTGTATGACCTCATTTAACCTTAATTACTTGTCTACTCTGAATACAGCCACACTGAGGGTTAGCATTTCAACATACGAATTTTGTGGGGAGGATACGAACATTCACTCCATAACACCTGGCTTCTTCTTGCTGCTTATCATAAAATGTGAGAAGAGAAAGATAAATTGGAGGAAAAACTATTAAACAAAAAGGAAGAAGGATTTAATGCTTTTGGAGGTTCTTAGTCTACCCAGATGGGAGAAGACTCTGAAATTAAAAGATTTATTGTCAGTAAAGAGTGCTCTGGAGAAAAGGCTAAGGGTGTGACTCTACAACTCTTTCAGAAATTTCAAAAAGATAAAAATATCAAGTCTTCAGGTACTAAAAGGCTCTTTGAAGAGATTAAGGGTTACTTACAGATCTCCTCATTCAAACCAAGGGGCTTCTTGTAATCTAAAGTGTGTTGTCCCTCTGCCCATCTCAACAGAACCCAGAATTAGAGAAAAGATTACCTAGGAAAGATTTGTAGAGAGGCATCTTGTCTACTGGTGTGAAATTCACATGAAGCCACAAGGTTCTTGAGAATTGTATACTGGTAGAAACGCTGCCAGCTGGGACAGAAAGGGACAAGAGAGTCTGAGATGACATAAGGCTGTTTGATCTCGAGAATTCTGCTGGCAGGTAGATAGAACTACCACGGATAGAATTACCCAGCTGCAGCAGGTGCTACATTTTAGAGGAAACAGAAGGTGAGTCGGAGAGCAGAATCATGAGCCCAAAGAATGAAACTAAGACCCTAGAGGGCAGAACCAAGTGCCAACGAGGGGTCTTCCCAAGCCTTGTAACCTAATGTATTTTTCCTGCCTAGATATTGAAACTGCTTTGGGCCTGGGACTTTGCTTTACCTTTCATTTTTCCCCTGTTGAAACCAGCATGTTTGTAACTGACAACCTATGCCTGTCTCAGAGTCCTGTACTGGGGCAGATAACATGTGTCTTTAATTTCATGGGTCCATGGTTAGAGAAAAATTGTTCCTAGGAGTTCTCTTTAATGGATTACTCACCCACCCTTGATTTAGCTGAGAGATTTTGGACTTTTGAGCAGATGAGATTTAGATGAGATTCTTATGCTTTGAGTTGATGCCGTAATGGGATGAAACTCTTGGGACATTGGGAGAGATGTGAATGTGTTTTGCATTTGGGAGAGACCTGAAACTTTGGGGGCCTGAGGGCAGACTGCGGTAGATGTGATTCTAACAGTGTTCCCCCCAAATTCTCTTCTGGCGATTCAATTAAGCTACTCCAGGTACTGCTCTGAAGGGACATTGCAGATGTAATTAAGGTGTAATCAGCTGATCTTAAGATGGGGAAATTATCCTGGTTTATCTAGATGGGCTTACTGTAATCATAAGAGCCCTTATACAGCAGAAGAGGTAGGTAAGAACATAAGAGATTCAGCAAAAGAAGTCAGATATGAAGTGGGAGAAGAACTGAACCCCTGTTATTGGAGGGTAAGGTGATGAGAAACACAGGTAACATTAAGGACCTGAGAGAGGTTCCCAGCTAACAGCCAGCCAAAAAAAAAAAAAAAAAAAAAAAAACCCAAAAAACAGGACCTCATCTCTACAACTGCAAGGAACTGAATTTTTTTGGTTAACTGAAAGAGGTTGGAAGCTGATTCTTCCCTAGAGCCTTCATGAAGGAGTATAGCCCTACCGACACCTCAGTTTCAGCTTGGTGAAGCTCCAAGCAGAGGAACCATTTGAGCCACATTGTGCTTAGGACTTGTGGCCTGTGGAAACTCTGATATAATAAGTGAATGTTACTTTAACACATTCCATTTTTGCTAATTTGCTACAGTAGTGATAGAAAACTAACACAACAAAACATAAGGAACAAGTAGAAAAGTAATACTAAAATGGCAGTTATAAACCCAATCAAATCAATAATTACATTAAATGTAAATGGTTCACAGCATTAAAAGACTAAGATTATTAGATTAGCTGTAAAAGCAAGAGCCAGCTATGTGTGGTCTACAAGGAAACTCACTTGAAATATAATGTTAATAGGTTAAAAATAAAAAGATGGAAAAAGATATACTCTACAAATCTGAGTAAAAATAAAAGTTAGACTGACTATATTAATGTCAGACAAAGAAGACTTCAGAAGAAGGAAAACGACCAGGGACAAAAAGGAATATTATGTAATGATGAAAGGGTCAACTCACCAAGACATAATTTGTGCAGGTCTTTTATAATAATGTTTCAAAATATGTGAATTAAAAATCAAAAGAAATGAACGAAATAATGAAGGGTACAATTATATTTGGACAGTTCAACATTACTTTCTCACTAATTGATACAACAAATAGGAAATAAGCAAATATATACAGAAAACTTGAGCAACATAAGCAACTTGGCCTGACCAACACTTACAGAAAATTCTACTCATCAATAGCAGAATACACATTCTTTCAATAGAGGTGTACATGAAACATTAACCAAGATAGACCACATTGTGGGTCATAAAACAAACCTTATTATTAAGTTAAAAAATTATTTAAGCTATGTTTTATACTTTTTTTTACTATAATGGAATAAAGTAGAAATTGATGACAGAAGAACAGATGGAAAATCAAATATTTGGAAATACTAAATAATATATCAATAATATCTCAAAATAATCCATGTATCAAAGAAGAAATATCAAAGGAAATTAGGAAATATTTTGAGCTGAAAGAATGTTAATCTGTGACATATCAAAATATTTGTGTTGTTGCTAAAACAGTTCTTAGGTAGGCATTTATAGTGTCAAATCCTTATGTTAGAAAAGAAAAAAGTTCTCTGGGGTGCCTGGATGGCTCAGTTGGTTGAGCATCCGACTTCAGCTCAGGTCATGATCTCATGGTTGGTGGGTTTGAGCCCCACGTCAGGCTTTGTGGTTGGCAGTGCAGAGCCTGCTTCAGTTTCCCTCTTTTTGTCCTTCCCCAACTCACACACTCTTGTCAAAAATAAACATTGAATCGGTCCCCTGAGTGTCTCAGTCAGTTGAGCATCTGACTTTGTCTCAGGTCATGATCTCACAGTTTGTGGGTTGGAGCCCCAGATCAGGCTCTGTGATGACAGTTCAGAGCCTGGAGCCTGCTTCAGATTCTGTGTCTCCCTGTCTCTTGCCCCTACTCTGCTTGTGCGCTCTCTCTCTCTCTCTCTCTCTCTCTCTCTCAAAATAATAAACATTAAAAAAATTTTTTTAATAAAAAAGTTCTCAAATCAGTAACTTGAGCTTCTGCCTTCAGAATCTAGAAAAAGAAGAGAAAACAAAAGATAAAGCAAGCAAAAGGAAGGCAGTCATCAGGGCAGAAATCTCATAAGTTGAAAAGAGACAATCATTAGAGAAAAATCAATGAAACCAAAAGCTGATTCTTTGAAAATAATTCAATAAAATTAACAAACTTCCATCTAGATTGGCCAAGTGAAAAAGACAACACATAAGTTACAAATATCAGGAATGAAAGTGAGGATGTAATTACTGATCCCAGAATTAGTAAAATGGAAAACTACAAAAAATCTCCTATGCACCTAAGTGTGACAGCTTACTGATTCCTTGAAAGACACAGAGTACCAAAACTGATCTAAGAAGAAATGGTAACCTGAATAGCCTGTGTGTATTAATGAAATCAAATTCTGGTTAAAATCCTTCAAGGAGAGAAACCTTCAGGTGCAGGAGGGCTGGAATTTAGGGCAAAGTGTTGGAGTCAGCAAAATAATGAGCAAATCAGGACTGGTCAGGCTGTGGGGCAGTGGCCAAACACAGGTTTATGGCACCAAAGGGAATCCCAAATTCAACCCACTGGCAGAAATGGTGCCACTAACAAGAGGTCTGTCCTGGTCTCATTGGCCCATGAACAATTAATACCAGGCTTTAGTAGCTATATTCAAGAAGGTCTAGGTGGTCTTTGAAGGGCAGAAAGAGTCTCAAGAGGACATGTCTTGTCAAAAAGGGGGACTAATGATGTGCATTCCCTTAGTGATCCAGTGGGTATGCTGAGAAGAATTTTGAGTAAATTGTGTCTGCGTAATTGTGTCTGACTAAATTGAGTGTCACTTGTGTATGACTTGGTGGTACCGGTGGCAAAGATAGTTCCTCCTTTTAGCGCTGGGTGCTTCCATATGCTCCCTGCTCAGCCACTGTGTTCTACAAGGGAGTGAAGTTTCTTCAGGTGACAAATACAAGCACCTTGCTATACTCTAGAAAGAGTTTTAACTCTGTTATACTCATTGGTCCATTTCTATGAAGTCAACCTAATTTCAGTTGGTCATGCATTTACATCCTTTTTAGAGTACTGTTGTTAATATTAGAGAACACAGTGCTAGGGACGCCCGGGTGGCTCAGTCAGTTAAGCATCTGACTTCGGCTCAGGTCATGATCTCAAGGTTCATGAGTTTGAGTCCCACGTCGGGCTCTGTGCTGACAGCCAGGAGCCTGGAGCCTGCTTCAGATTCTGTGCCTCCATCTCTCTCTGCTCCTTGACCCCCCTCAAAAATAAATAAAAACATTTACAAAACTAAAAAAGAATAAAGAGCACGGTGCTAGAATACTGCTAATCCACTTCGTATTGTACTTTGTATAGCATTGTGCTTATTTTCACACTTTTGTTACAAATCTGAAAAACTGCTCTGATGGCCAGGTAGCCCTGAACAGGTAGAAATAAAAAGGTTGATGTTTGCAGTTACAAATAGTACCTGTAGTAAAATATGTCTCATATATTTGAAAACAAAGAGTTTCCTGCTCATCAAATTAACGTACTCTACAATTTGGCCATGTCAAGGAAAATGTGAAATGATTCTCTTTTAAATATGAAAAATATTCAAGGTTATACTAAATTTCTATAATATTTCATAATTACTTTGTATATATTGCTAGCCTATTGAAATTATGAAATCTTATAGATCAGGTAAAACTTCTACAGATTTTTGCACAATCTCAAGAAAGCATTTGGAACTATATTCTGGTTTTGAAGAAAACTTGTCTGGGAGTGAGTTCTGAATTGTGAATGATCTTGAATATGTTTTTGTTTATTTATTTATATTGAGAGAGAGGGGGGGTGTGAGCAAGTGTGAGTGAGTACGAGCAGGGGAGGGGCAGAGAGAGAAGGAGAGATAGAAAATCCTAACCAGGCTCAACACAGAGACTGCACTGAGCCTGACACAAGGCTCCATCTCATGACCCTGAGATCATGACCTGAGCCGAAATCAAGAGTTGAACACTTAACCCACTTAGCCACCCAGGTGCCCCTGATCTTGAATAGTGATTCGAATAATGAGGAAGTGAAGTAGGGAGATCATGGACAAGGAATTAAAAGCCTGAATTTTAGATACTCTTCATCATTTTGTGACCTGGGACCCTTCACTTAATAATTGTTCTTGCGTCTTACAGATTTCTTATGAAAATTGATGAGAACGGATGGATTGAAGGGTTTGAGATACAAGTAAATGAAGAAGTGAAGGATTATTGCCCCAGGATGTTGAGTGCCTTCTAGAGACATACATGGTTACTGTTTTTGTGATTCTAAAGAGTGGGAGAAAAACATAAATACTTTCAAAAAGTCTATAGATCTGGTAATGTAAAGAAAAATTGTCTTTGTTTTATCTTCCAAATTATAATAGACAAAGTGTGTCCTACTAAGGAGTAAGAATGAGCTTAAAAAGAAAAAGGAAACTTGAGGTATGATACAGATTTCATTGCTGACATATTTGCTTCATTTACAACTTCACTTAATTATAATGCTGGTAGATTCATTTTTTTCCCCCAAATTTCTCCAACAGCCTTAACCTGTCTCATGTGCAGTAATAATGAAGGACAAAATAAGATATGAAAAGCAGTTGTCTTGTCAAGGCATAGTAATATAAGTATTGGGTTTGATATTGCGATTATGAGCGTCATTGGTGAAAGGATGTGTGACTTCAACATTTTGACACTAAACCTGGGATTTGGGTAATAGAGGATCAGATGATCCAGTGTGGGCGACAGGTCCAAGTGAGTGAGTATAGTACTTGTCCTTTGATATTTATTGTCATTACGCAGGTTCTCACGCAACCTGCAGTTTTTAGGAACCATGAGGTGCTTACTGCCAGATGGACAGCTTGTGCTTCTTGCATACTTTGGCTCCCCCAAGCTTCCCTTCTCCATCTGGAGTCTGGTTAACTGTGCCAATGCTGCAGCACCAGGAGCAAACTTCTACCTGCCTCTCCCCGGCTGTGTTCTCTCCATGGAGCATCTATTTATATATCACCTCATGCTGCAGCACCCCGCTGCTCTTGTTATCGTTGCTTTCCATTTGCCGAGATGGTAACCGCAATGGTATTTATTCGTCATAAAAAACACTTTTCAGATGGGTCGTCCATTTGCTCTTCGTCATATGTTTTGCACAAATGAAGAGTGAATTTCACTCAGTTTAGTCAAGGACACAATGCTACTTAAACACTTCTCTTTATTTAATAGCAGGTCATCATTTCCCTTCAATCTTTTTTTAACTTTATCAGGGAAAAGTTGTTTCCGAATTGGAATGTGAATGCTAGCCTTCTGTAATGGAAATAAATTCCAATGGGGAACCCTCTCAGAAGGTTCTAGACCTAAGAAGGGACCCTGTGGCAGATTCTCTTGTAATAAAGTTGTAATATTTCCTTGTATCTCTGCTTTCCTTGATTTTTATTTATCAAACATAGGTGTTCACCTAATTTAGGTATTACAAACTTTACTCCATTGCCTAAAATTCTTAATTTGGGTACTGTCACATGGCTTTTATTTTTAAACTCAAAATTTATTTTTATTCTATCTTATTTTAGATCTTTATTACCATAACTCCTCCAAGTAATTACTGGCTTCTTTCCAATATTCACTAATTACATTTGTGTAAGAATGCTGCAGAGGACCACACAACATTCCCCAATAACAATAGGAACACCAAAGGATACTGGGAGAGGAGGATTCTAAGAATATCTTATTGTAAGAATGACTGTAACTATTTGTTTGCAATACTCAGAATACCCGTACATTTGAGAAAAGTAAAAGGGATAAATACACAGAGGAAGCAAATGGGTTCCCCAAAAGGAAGATATTTTTTACAGATCTGGAAAATATGGGGCACCTGGGTGGCTCAGTCAGTTAAACATCTGACTTCGGCTCAGGTCACACTCTCACAGTTCTTGGGTTCAAGCCCCACATTGGGCTCTGTGCTGACCGCTCAGAGCCAGAATCCTGCTTCAGATTCTGTGTCTTCCTCTCTCTCTGCTCCTCCTTCACTCATGTTTTATCTCTCTTTCTTTCTCTCAAGCATAAATAAACGTTAAAAAACTTTAAAAAAAGATCTGGAAAATATTCGTGGACTCATAAGAAGATAAATGGAACAAATTATGACTATAGGCTTAATAATAGTATGGTGGACGGTGGAGGAAAAACCAGCCAAACACAATACTAGGGTGTTATAGAAAAAGAAAGCAAATGGTCTGATACTCTAGATTTTTAAAAATGTATTTATTTTGAGAGAGAGAGAGAGAGAGAGAGAGAGAGAGAGAGAGAATGAATGAGCAGAAGAGGGGCAGGAGGGGCAGAGAGACAGAATTCCAAGCAGGCTCCGTGCTGTCAGCACAGAGCCCAACATGGGGCTCAATCTCACAAACTGTGAGACCATGACTTGAGCCTAGCTAACTGAGCCACCCAGGCACCCCCACTCTAGATTTTTTTAAGTTTTATTTATTTTGGGAGAGAGAGAGAGAGAGCGAGAGCGCTAGTGGGGGGACAGAGAGAGGGAGAGAGAGAATTAGCATACTCTGTGCTGTCAGCATGGAGCCTGACGGGGTCTTGATCCCACGAACTGTGAGGTCATGACCTGAACCAAAATCACGAGTCAGACACTTAACTGCTTAACCGACTGAGCCACCCAGGCACCCCTGGGTTTTTAAGATTCAAATACAAAGATTTGAACGAGCACATATTTGAATTAAATGAGCACGTATTTGGATGAGTTTCTTCTCATGATGGTTGTAACTATGTTATGTTCATCGTATATTGTATTTTATTTTTTTGGGAGGGTGAATTGGGGAAATTATATTTTCCTTACAGCTCAAGGAAGGTTGCACTTTGGTTCTGTAATTTTAAGATTTTATAGTGAGGACTGAAAAATAATGAGTAAACAAGAAAAAATAATCCAGGTGAAGGGAAAATGCATAATATCATTGGGAGGCTGGAAGGATCTCAGTTTTCTATAATTTATCATAAACTATGAGGAGTAAGGGTGAAATCTCAATAGGTAAGAGTCTGTCTCCTATACGTGATAGGAGGGGATGAGTCTCCATGGTAATGGCTGTGAGGTTTGCAGATTCACAGCAGCTGTGCATTCAGCATGAACACAGATGCAATGAAAGAAGTGTGTGGTTGGGAGAAATGGAAGAAAGAGATACCAGGGCAGCAGTACATTATTAAAAAACATTGCCAATTACTGAAATAACATGTGTTAAGTGATGTCTTTGCTGGTGTTGTGTGGTCACTAACACCTAATGAAAAACTTCTATAAGCTGATGTGCCAGAATCTCAAGATTTTAAACTAAATATGGCAGAATCCCATTAAGATTTTACAATGTGGGCAGGGTGGAGGGAGACATATTATAGCATATACATCATTATACATTATTATTATGCACTGTGGCATCTACATTAAAATGAAGTGCGATAAAAGAACGATACTAGAAGAGTAGTTGTAGTTAAATATTTGGGCTCTGGAATCAGACTGGGTTTGAACCTAGTGATTTACTGGCTGAATTTCTTTAAGACATAATTTCTTCATTAATGTTTTAAAATATGGGAAAAAATTAGACTACTTTGTAAATCGTTGTGTGTCAATCCTTGTATCATACTAAGTGCTTGTTATACACAATAAGTTAGTTATGAGAATAATTATGAATAATATGTTGTGAGAACTACCTTGGATTTGCAGGTTTTGGGTGTGTGTGTTTGAGTGTGTGTGTGTGTGTGTGTGTGTGTGTGTGTACACATGTTTGGAAATGGTGCACCCAAGACTCAGACTTTTTAAGTTGTCACACAGATTTAGGCCCCAGTTCTGACCTTAATGCCAATTAGTTCTGACCCTGATGATCCACTGAATCTCTCTTTAATGTCCTCATATGTTGTAATTCCTATCTCAGAGGGTTGCGGTATGGGTATAAAAAGATTCTCTGAAAGTTCTGCCAAACATAAATAAATCCATCCGTTTCAGTCATCCTTGCATAATTTGGGGCATTTATATTTCATCTTTAATATCTGAGAACTGTGTTGATTGATCTTACCTGATTGCTTATGTTCAGAATGTTTAGATTTCTAAAACTACATTTTTACTTTGTCCATGACTTTGTTTCTGCGTTAAATAAGAGTAACCAAAACCTAAATATAGATGTATCATAGACTCAAAAAGACTTAATACTACGTTTTTTTGTAGATGTGTTTGGATAATTTTTGATGAGATTACATTTACCTTTAAGAAACCCTGCAGATTAAAACCCCTTTACAAAAGATTTTACGAACACCCATTTACTCTGAAGTTAGATTTAGAGCTTTTTTGAACCCTAAAAGGTCGAGCTTTGAATCAAAGTAAACAAAGAGCTCCAACATGCAACACAAATCTGTGTCATAAAACTGCTTGTTAAATGGGCACTTTATTTTATTTCTTGGAATTTCTATCAGAACCTTACTGCTAGAGCTTTTAAATAAGCTTACTTACTAGCTTTGAGTCTAAAAACTAGAAGAAGACGGAGCAAAGCTTTTGGAAGGAAGGATACAGATCGCTGGGGAAGTGGCCCCATATAACCAGAGGAGGACACAGTGACCTTCATGTCAACATAGATGTGTATTCCTGCAGTTTGCAATCATCTGTGTTCATAGTGCCTACTGTGAGTCACTGAGAAAGAATGTCAGTAGTCTTTTCATGAAGCGAGGCACACGTGTGTTGTTTTATTTTGTTGTCATCTAAGAATTTGATGCGGAATGTTCAGTTGCCCAGGATACTAAGAAGCATTACCGTATTTAGAGTGGCATCAGGAAAGGATGTGGATTTGAACTTAGAAAGTACAAGGATGGGACGGAAAGGGAGCCACTGCAAACAGCTTGAATGAAGGCAAAGAGTGGAACAAACAAAGCCTGTGGCCACAGGACAATGAGAAGGCCAACAAGATGGGCAAAGGATGAAACCAGACTTAGACATGGGGGGCACCCAACCTTAGGGCTTATAAATAACTATCATACTTCGAGCTAGTTAAAGTACAGATTTATGGGCCCTGTCTTGAGATGATAGATTCCATTGCATTGGAGTTCAAGGCCACATATCAACACTTTTCCTAACTCCTTGCTAATTCTAATGTGTACAGTCCAAGGCTCACACTTGTTGAAGATGAGGCCATTTGTTGCAGATGAGGCCATTTGTTGAATGCACCATTTTGTGCAGAAAGGTAATGTTAGAAGTGTTCTAGAAAGATTAATCTGATGGAGTGGTATGCCAGAGGCCAATATGAAAGCTACTGATGAGTTCGTTTATTTGGTGATGAGAGGCTGGCTTGGCATACTGACAGAAACATTTGAAAAGATGGAAAAGCTCAACAGAATGGGATGAGGGCAAAGTCAACAGAATGGGATGATCCACCCTAAATATGGGATAGAGCAGACGGAGAGGGCAATGACAAAGCTCACATACTAAGATATTGCTGGAAAGGAAAACAATTTTAAAGGCAATGGATAGAATTTATGTTGGGTTTATCCCCTATTTGATTATAATTAATCTAGTTTTTATTTAAGCTTTATTCATGAGTTAATAATGCAATATTCTACTTTCTATTTAAGATTTACTCATCAGTTCATATAACATAACAATAAAATGCCGGGTTTGAATTGCAGCCCCAACCAAAATTAAATTGAGACAAGTTTGTTTACCTCACTGAACTTCATTGTTCATATCCATGAAAGGACTGGACCAACATCATAGGATTATTATGAGAATTAAGTGCATGCATAGCACGTTTTGCATTCCTTGTCCAAGTTGTGAGCATCAGAGAGAAGCCATCTATGATGCTTTATTTGTCTTCGGTCTCAGAATCCCGTTTGCAGAACAAGAATTTTAATTAATTTGTACATGTTGCCTTTTCTTTCACAACCTGGAACTTCTAAACACGAAGTACATATCTAAGTTTCTGAGATTGTTTTGGAAGAAATATTGTGTTAGTAGCCATAATATAACATACCTTCAGGACTCATGTGCTTCTAACAGTAAGCAATCTGTTGCTTCTAGGCCAAAGCACTTCTAAGTACACTTCTTCTGCATGCAGTGCCAATGCTGAATCCTTATCCCCGGCTGCTAATTCATTAGTTCTCTGCGTCAGAACATAGACTGAGCAAGTGAATGGCTAAAAACACTGCCTTTTCACTGCTCTTTAGAAATGAGGTTATCAGTTTCAGGCTCAGTTCTTACTTTTTTGGGCTATGTGTTAGAGGACCATTATTTGCTAAATAGCTGTATTAAATACATGTTTATTAAAACGTGGAGGTATTAGCTCTCCCAGAGAAAAGCTAAGCCAATTTGATCACACTGATAGCTTAGAAAAGGGGGAGATGATAAGTTTTGTTTTGCCAATATTTTTTTACGAAAAAGAGATTCAAACTGCAATATTTTCTACCACAGTGTCATTTTTTTTCAAACCGTGGGATTGGAATTGTTATAGTAGTTCATCTCTTAAATTAAAAGCTAGCTTCTTTGTCTGTGTGACTGTAGCAATAGTTATGATGAGCTACATAGGGAACTTGGGTCAAAGACATATTGATTGTGGTTTTGGAAAGCTACTTTCATTGCTGCCTGGGTGGTGAAAAGAAAGGATATAAATGTGTATGTCTTAAGCCTTGGAAAACCTGGAAGTGTTTTGAGCTTGGCAAAATTAAGTTTCACATTAAGATGTTTTGTGTTTAGCAAAACGCAAAACATATTTGGAAGATTGCTTTCTCCCTTAAGTTTATACCTCTGAGTATTTTAAGCAGTATGTTAATTACTGATTCATTTCAAGTATTTTATGAGAGATTTCTGATAACTATGGGACCTTCTTCTTTGAACTTGGAAATATTGCCTTGCCAATATTAACTTGTATTCTGGTCCAGAGAGTTTGAGTTCAGTTTACAATTTTAATTTATGCCTTGATGGTTGGCCAAATATCGTCAGTCATGTTTAATTATATGGAAATGCTTAACTAGTTTATCTTATCATTACATATGTAGTTTTACCTTTATTATTGTGTTTCAGTAGGGAAAGAGTTCAGGACCCTAACCCGTTAAGCATCAAGACTGTCTATAACTTTTATATGGTAGAGTTGGCATGCATAACATCATAAGTATTTATGTATACACACATTAAAAAATGCTGCATATATGTCGCATATATTCAAAGAGGCTCCAAATTCAACAATTCTAGCTCTAAGCCAAGTTCTGAGAAAAAATATATGGAAAATATCCTCAAATGGATACAAGTTATGATAACAGAGAGTGTCATAAATTGTTTTGGGTTTTTTTGGTTATTATTTTACAGATGATCTAACAGAAATTACTCAGCGTCTGCTTTTTTCTTTTTTTCATGGATGTGTGGCATTCTTGATGTCATGAAAATAAACTGTAGAACGCGAATTCAGAATTATTAATCACTGTACTTAGAAGTACTGTGCTGTACAGAATCGCTTTACTGTAATTTTCATATTAAAATGTTGAAAACATTAACTGATCCTTTGAAGAATCTTTTTTTTGTATATTTTATCATTGCTAGAGCACATTCTTATCATGTAAAGTGTGTGAGAAGTTATTATTCCTAGCTAGAGTTTTACTGTGTGTAATGTTGTATGTATAATTTCACAGGAATCTATAGTTCCCACACAGATTTTAATTCTTTAAAAATCTAAGGGAATTCATTAACTTAAATACACAAGCTAGAGCAGATTCTGAGTGTCTCATTACTTCATAAGATGTAAACATTAAACTTTTGATGGCATTTTAAGGCCAAGGAAGACCACTTTTTGAATAAAAAAATAAATTAAAAAATCTTAGTCTCTGCTTTTACCTATTTTTATAATTAATCAGGTAATTTTTATATTTATTCACTACTTTTGTGCTTAGAGATGCTCTATACTAGAAGTGAAATATTCTAAAAATACTGTAAACATTGCTGCTTCCTTAAAGAACCTTTGTTTCTGTGACTTTTTAAAATGTACAAATAAAGGAACATGAACATACACATTCATGATGGTTTTGGAAATGATCCAGTGGGAATCCACTACAGTGGAGAGACAACATGAGTGGGGAAGGGGCAGAGAGAGAGCGAGAGAGAGAATCCCAAGCAGGTTCTGTGCTGTCAGCATGGAGTCCGATGCGGGGCTCAAACCCACGAAGCATGAGATCATGACCTGAGCCAAAATCCAGAGTTGGATGCTTAACCGACTGAGCCACCTAGGTGCCCCCAAATTAACACATTATTTAAGTGACTATAATTACTCTTTTTTGAAGAATAAATAATATATATAAAATTGAATTTGTTGGCTTGTGATCCGGTATCTATCATGTGCAACAGAAATTGGAATTCTTGAGTTCTTTTTTTCTTCTCCAAAGTATCACCCGGTGGGTTGGCACTATTAGATACTAGATTGTCCTTGCCTAGTCTAGGTGGGTTATCTAGTGGTGTCACCCACACCCACATCCCTAAGGATGCTAAGCCACTGCTTATGGTACCCTTCTCAGGCCATGGCTCCTGCATTTATAATCACAATTGGTCAAGAAAGTGTTATGAGGTGCCCAAGAGGATTACTCGCTGTCAAACATATTTCTCCATTTCCAGGTATGCAGCAGTCCTAGTTCCTGATGATTAGGATCAGTTACCCTGTCAGGATGGTGACGCCTTATCTTACCTGCTGGTCCCTTGGCACAAAAAGCTGAAAGCGCCCTGGCAGCCATCATAGTTTAAAAGTTCGGTGGGAATCTTGTCTTGTCATTTGGTAGAAAAGCTCTTTTCTTGTGAACCAGGATGTCTAAATGCTCAGAGTCCTGAGCTATGGAGATATGGGCAGCTGAGAGTGATGGTAACAGGGCCATTTCTGTTTCTCTCCTTGGCTTTTTTTTGTGATGCTGGTCCACACTCAGTTGTTAAGAATTTGCTAATTTTACATGTTTTCTTACTATTCAATTTTAAGGGCTATGTCTTCCTTTCATGTTCTGTTTCCAACAGTTCTCAAAATGTCTGTGTATGGTTCATCCAAGGATATAGCTGTAGGCCTCTGTGAAAGGACTGGAGAATCATTATCAAATATTTTTTATGGCATTAAAGAGTTATTTCTGTTGGAGCCCTGATTCCTCCTTCAGTATATGGATTCCAGTTCTGAAAACTGGCTTATATCTTGAAGCTCAGGATACTTTAGGGGAGATGGGATGGAACTACTCTTAATCTCCTGAACATCCAGCTTTCATATTTTTGATTGAATAATACCCTTTGTTGGCTGCCCATCTATTTTACCCTTGGATACCATGTTCTATTAATTGTATCATAATACTCTGAGGGTCAGGGCTCTTGCATGAGACTACACCCTCGCCATGCCTTATGATAATTATCTCTATCTGGCTTATGGTAAAGGAGCAGAATCCTATGACCTCGGTTTTATTTTGTTTTGTTTTGTTTCTTTTTGGATTCTATTACACCTGTTGTCAGTGAGCCCAGTTCTGTAATACTTATTATCTTCTGCCATCAGTCTTGGCTTTCAGAAGATTACCACTTCTTAGTGATTCTGTTTTTTCTTTCAATAGTGTGTTCCTTATAGCCTTGGTAAAGTGGTGAATCTTTAGGGCCCTTCGATATTGTATAGTCATCTGGTGGGTTTTCTGACTGAGCATAGTATGTCCATTCAAGCATACTTACTTCTCTGAGACTTTTTTTTTTAATTTTTTTTAACGTTTTTTTAAATTTATTTTTGAGACAGAGAGAGACAGAGCATGAACGGGGGAGGGGCAGAGAGAGAGGGAGACACAGAATCGGAAGCAGGCTCCAGGCTCTGAGCCATCAGCCCAGAGCCCAACGCGGGGCTTGAACTCACGGACCGCGAGATCATGACCTGAGCTGAAGTCGGACGCTTAACCGACTGAGCCACCCAGGCGCCCCTTACTTCTCTGAGGCTTTAAATCCCTCTGACATGACCCTTCTGGCATTTCTCTCTTACTTAAGGTAGTTCAGTGCTTTTCCCTAATAGCATGTTTGCATCATCTTTGGTGTCCTTTCAAGGGTATTAAAACCTATATCACAGGACAGTGCTTCCAGATGAATAAACTCTGTCTTACATAATTTTATGTCCCACTCTTAGATTTGAGTCCTTGAGTAATCTCTGGGCTCCTACAAGTACAAGTTGGCTAGGTTCTATAGGTCCCTTTGGATATAGCCCTTGCTTATTTTGGGCCCAGCTCATCCTGGTCAGGTTATATTGTTGTTTAACCCTAGTTAGTGGTTTAGTAGCCAGAAAGGGAGGTAAAGGCAGATCTTGAGTGGTGCATGCTGTTTTTCAGGATAGGGTCACTGCATAATCTTTAAAAAAAAAAAAAGGAAGGACACTGGTCCTTAATAAGGTGGAGTAGGCCCTTCTTCAGACCTGGAAGTTTCAGATAAATCTTGAGGTTCAAGATTTTTAGGTGCCTCAACTCCTATTCTTCATCCCATGTGTCAGTGTACCATTATTTTGTAAGTAGAACCTAACTTTGGTATAGCTTACCTGCTGATATTGGGAGGATAACCCTACTTTAAAGTTCTATAACTCTTAGTATTTGGCTTTGGACCTTTTTGTAAAATTTTCTCTGCCATCAGTCTGTAGAGGATGAGAGCTGATGTTAGGATGAGAGTCCGAAGTTGGGGTGATGTGACTATACCTTTAAGCATTGTCCTCTGCCAGTCATACGATGCCGGTTACATATATGAAGTGGGTTTGGCTATGGATTTTGTTGCTCTTCAGCCAAGAGAGCTTAACATTGACGTCTTTCAGCCAAAACCTTTCCAGCATCTGGGAATCAATTCTTCAAACAAGAGGTGGGATCTGGGCAGCCCATCAAAGCATCCTCTAAAAATATGCCACAGAAAAGACTTTATTAGTAGTATCCCTCTCCATAGTTATAGGGGCAGTGCAGACAGGGAACATCTAGGTGACCATGCCCTTGACTATAATACGATGCCCAAACACATTTACAAATAATTTCTGCCAACTATTTAAGGAACAAATAATCCCATTCTTACACAAATGATGACTACGAAAAAATAATGTCTGCCAGCTCATATTATAAGGTTAGTATAATTTTGATTCTAAAGCTAGACAATGAAAATAAGAGCAAAAATAGTATGGGTCAATTTCTTTTATAAATCAAAATGCTAAAATCCAAAATAGGTGCATAAGGGTCTTCTCTAACTGGATAAAGTATTTAAGATGTGCTGCTTAAATATGACTCAAAAGCACAAAACATAAAGGAAATGTGTATCAAATTTATTGTGTTGAAATTAAATGCATTTATATGAATTGAGTACATTGAATGAACTATAATCAGCATTGACTATAAACCAGAAACTACTGTCATGAAAGAAAATTGGTATCAAGAGTGTATAAGAAGAACCTACAATCAATAAGCAAAGGGCAAACCTTTCAAAGGAAAACCATCCCCAAAATTGGAACAGCCCATTCTCAAAAGAGAAAACTTTTCTAAAAATGTATACACAATACTTAGTCTCACTAGTTATCATGCAATGTGTTTTTTAAGATTTGTTTCTCTTTATATGTACATTTACATAAAGAAAATGAATTGATTTCCTAGTGTCCTTCAAAGGTGCTCAATTGTTGTTTTAGTGTTATGTGCTAATGGCCTAAATGGTGTACAATACGATTGTTGATTATCCTTATCGATGCTTCAATTGTCCCAGTTTTGGCCGGTGGACACTTGTTTACTGATTTCTGAATCCTTTAACATAACACTTTTATCTCTGGTAGCTTCATTGCTTTCTGGTTTATGGTATATATTCCAGGCCCATTTTATTCATTTCCTAACTAAAACTTAGAATCAGTAATTTTTCCCAAAGAGCCCTGATTGCTTTACCGGGAAGTTTTCCTGGGTGCTCACGGTGTTTATTACCAGTATGTTGGTCATTCATTTTTTTCCCCCCTAGGCTTTATTTTTTTTTTTCTAGGTCAGAGTTAGGAAATATGTGTATATATTATTTTTATTACGTTAAAAACGAGCAGACAACTTGATTATTATCATTTATTGAACTTCTATTTTGTGCTTGATATTATGCTAGGTGCTAGGAACTCAAAAATAAATAAGGCAAAATCTCTTTCCTTAGGGATTAATAATTTAGTACATCACAGCATGGTGACTAAGTTAATAATACTGTATTGTATAGTGAAAGTTGCTAAAAGAATAGATTTTAAAAGTTGTTGCCCTACACATAAAATTTATAAGTGAATAAGACAATGGATATATTAACATATATAAAATCACTACTTTGTACACCTTAAACTATACAATGTGATATGTCAATTGTAATTCAAGAAAGCTGGAAAACAATTTAGTATATTAGGTAGGTTCCTTTAACAACCATTTAAAGACAAATTGACTATTTAGCCTTCTTCTTCTTTTTTTTTTTTTTCTATTTTACCATTCAAAACATTAGTAGGCTCAGGTTCCTGAGGATCACTTTGAATCATTGCAAAGAATATTAAAAATAGATAAAACTGCCAGAATTAGTCACATCGCCCTAGCAACTGCTCACAATATAAGTTTTACGTTATATATCTATAGCTCTAACTACGCTATCCCTGAATGACAGTCCATCATTACAATTGGCTACAGTACACACTTAAATTACTTTTTTCTCAGAGACTGTGGCTCTAATAGTTATTCATTTGCTACTTCATAAGAGACCACTAATGAAACTCATGAAAAAAATGGATTTTAAACATTAAACATTAGTCCCTTCTGGAGGGCTTCTTTAAGACCTTTTTAAAATTAAAAAAAAAATTTTTAGACATTGTTTTATAAGTCTCTAACAACTTTTCTTTTCTTTCTTTCTTTCTTTTTAATGTTTATCTTTGAAAGAGAGAGACAGAGCATGAACAAGGGAGGAGGAGGGGTAGAGAGAGAGGGAGACACAGAATCCAAGGCAGACTCCAGGCTCTGACCTGTCAGCAGAGAGCCTGACATGGGACTCATACTAGCAAGGAGATCATGACCTGAGCCAAAGTCATATGCTTAATCGACTGAGTCACCCAGGTGCCCCAAGCCTCTAACAACTTCTGTGTCATTTTTTAATTTTTATTTTTTAAATGTTTATTTATTTTTGAGAGCCACACAGAGAGAGAGCAGTGAGGTGCAGAGAGACAGGGAGACAGAGAATCCCAAGCAGGTTCTGCACGCTCAACACAGAGCCTGATGTGGGGCTCAAAGTCAAACTATGAAATCACGATCTGAGCTGAAATCAAGAGTCAGACACTTAACTGACCTTAGCCACCCAGGCGCCCCTATAAGCCTCTAAACAACTTTTAAAGTGAATTAATATATGGATTGTTTTTTTATGGCACTGGATTATTTTGCTCAAT